>NC_056729.1:1672424110-1672426610 GCF_019279795.1 Protopterus annectens
TAATCATCTGTCCTTTGTCCACGTTTTTCTTTACATAGTGAGGGTGACAGCTGTCATAATGTAAAAATGTATTACTAATATGTCTTCTTCCTAAATAATTTGGATTCTACCTTCCCATCTGATGTATAAACGTAAATCCAAAAAGTCTATGGTGTTTCTATCCACCTTGTTGGTGAATTTTAAAAATGTTGTGGTGTTGTTCAGATAGCCTATAAAGTCTTTTAAAGTGATTTAAACATTACTAAAAATAATTTAAGTTTATTGACTAGCTGAATGGGAGGAACAGTATGTCCTGAAATCTGATTATAGATCCAAGATGATTATTTATCTAAGGTTCTTGGAGGACATACTGTTCCTTTGGAAAGGCTCTCAAGATGAGTTGGAAGACTTTATAGGCTATCTGAACAACACCACAACATTCTTAAAATTCACCAACAAGGTGGATAGAAACACCATCGACTTTTTGGATTTACGTTTATACATCAAAGATGGGAAGGTAGAATCCAAATTATTTAGGAAGAAGACATATAGTAATACATTTTTACATTATGACAGTTGTCACCCTCACTATGTAAAGAAAAATGTGGCGAAAGGACAGATGATTAGGGTATCATGTAGAGTTAGTGAGGACAACAGATTCCTGGAAGAAATGGAGGTAGTGGTTGATTTACTTGTACAAAGGGGTTATCCTATGGATTTATTTACTAAGGTTAAACAGGACATTATTGGAAGAAGAGACACAGATTTTAGGCCTATTTTGTCGGATAGCCAAAGGGATGCAGAGAACAACAATATTCTTAAACACAATGCTAAGAAAGTTCAAACGGGTATGGTTCTACAATACAACACTACAACTATTGAAGTTAAAAACATTATTCAATGGGCCTGGAAAAGTGTACTCCCCACAGATATGAAGGGTATATTAGGTAAGGACCCCCTCTTTATCAACATTAGGGGTTTGAACTTTAAAGAGTTTTTGGAAAGAACACCTACACCCACTGGTCAAAGGCCAGCCAGGATGGTAAAATGTGGTAATTGTAAAGCATGTAAATTCATAAATGATGGCCCATATGTTCAATTGGGTAATTTCAAGAGGTCTTTGAGGAGTCTAGGTTATTGTAACTGTAACACCAAAATGGTCATATATGCGGCTACTTGTTTATCTTGTCCAGCCTTCTATATTGGCATGACCACAAGAAAGGTGAGACAAAGAATTATGGAACATAATAGGGACATCAAAAATAAGAAATGGACTAATTCATTGTACAACCACAGTAAAGATTGTATCAATTACAAAAAGTTTTTCTTTTTTGTCATAGATAGATTATATACTAAGGAGTTTGGTGGTGACTATAAAACTATTTTAGAGGTCAGGGAATGCTTGTGGCAACTACGGTTGGATGCAAGCAGTACACCTGGCATTAATGACACCTTATCTCTAGCATGTATATTGAAACAGAAGGCAGCCTGTATCTAACAGATAACAGCAGAGTATGTTTTGGCTTTTTAGTTCAGTTATGTGTGATATATGTGCCTTTATGTATATTGGCATTTGATACACTTTTTATTTACTTTATATATATATGTTTATATATATATATATATATATATATATATATATATATTTTTTTTTTTTTTTTAATGCATTCACAGATATATAATCCAATTAAAATAATTTAAATGTATGTTTTGAGTTTAGGTATTTAAACAATATTTGCTTGTTATTGGACATTTGGTGTTCTTACTAATATACCATTGACACTTAAGGGTTAAAACAAAAAAGTTCAAATGACAGCTTTATTGCAATTAATTATGTGTTAATTGAAATGTGTATTTAAAGGCTGTATTTAAATGTGATAAACTGACTCTGAAGATGCCCTACACGGGTGAAAGCGCTTAGTTATTTGTTTTATTTTATTAAAGTCTAGGTGTTTTTTACTTTGGTATCACCAGTGTTTTCAGTATATTACATAAATTGTTGTAAAAAAGAAATATAATATATTGTGTCACTGAATATGTTGCAAGGTAACAGCTAGTGTAAAAATATGTACAAAGCATAGAATAGTGACTCAAGACAGTTTACAAAGTATAGAAGCTTACAAGGCATACTACTATAAATGATTCAGAAAGCAGAACTACACACATTAAGAGTGTAGTGCAGTGAATATAAAGTGATGAGGCCTGATGGAAATTACATATACTAAATTCCCATCATAAGGTGGACATGTATAAGTGCCGTAATAAGGTGGGCATGCATAGAGTAGTGCTGTCACTCAAGAAATAGGCACCACTCAAGTGACTGAAGCATTCTTTTTGTGATGACATGACCTTGGGACATTGGCATGCAGGTAGAGTGTCTGATGCCATGCACTTTCACACATGCATCTAAGTGCAACATATCTGCAATGCAATCACAACTGAGATATCATACAAAGGCTACACATCAAATTGTTACTCAGTTTTATTATACAAATGGGAAGGAAAGGGGGATAATAGGTCA
>NC_056729.1:1672429110-1672586610 GCF_019279795.1 Protopterus annectens
GGAGTGAAAATGGTAGGTGGGGTGTACAATCACCATAACAAACACCACATGATATGCCTTAACAAGCTGCACAGTAGTGTAATGTCCAGCTATGAGAGTACTATGCTTGTGGCCAGTAACACCGGGAAGTAAGGCATTAGTATGATCAGGCTCCACTGGCAAGCACAATATACAGGGCCTCCATGCACATAGGTTCATAGATTCATAGGTAGGTACTAGGCTATTGGCCCAAGGGCCTAAGTAAGCCTAGCCAACAAGGTTTCCTGGCTTACACCACCCAAGAAAGTTAATTTCCTGTGCCCTTGTCGAGCAGAGCCACAGGAAGTGATCCCCGGGGTGTATTTCCTATTTCCCATCCACTCATCAAGATTTTTCTTGAAGAGTGCTAATGAGGAGCTTTGCTTGACATATATGGGTAGCTTGTTCCAGAGTATAAGAAGTCTCTGGGACAGGAATCTATCCCTCTAGCATGTCCTGTTTATTGTGGTGACAAGGTTTAGGTCCCTAGAGAGTGTCGGTTGGAGGGATTGGGATTTCTTTAGGTGTAGCATGTCCAACAGCTCTGGGTTTAACATAGCTTTATATGTTAGGCGGAGATCTCCTCAGAGTAGGCGATATGCTACAGAGTAAAGCTGGTGTTTTTTGAGACGGTCAGTGTAGGGCATCTGTTTGAGGCCAGTAATCCTCTTTGTGAGGTATTTCTGTGGCCTTTCCAGCTGCTGCAAATGTCTTGTGAGGTACATTCCAAAAGGGGCATTGTACTCTATAATGGGTCTAATGAGTGCCAAGTAGAGAGTAACAATGACCTCTTTTTTCTTAGATGAGAACCCTTTTGTGATGAGGTGTGCCACATAGAAGGATTTCCTGACTACTGTGGCGATGTGATTATCAAAGGAGAGACTACTGTCCACCTGTGCCCCAGGTCTCTTATCACACATTTGGCATTAAGTAGACTGCTGTTTATGTGGTAGTTTAAGGGTACAGAGTTTTTACCAAAGGGGATGACAATGCACTTTTTGGCATTGAGCTTGAGGCCATGCCTCTGACACCAGGCATCTTTCTCAGCGAGTCCCTTCTGTAGGACGTTCACATCATTTGGGGACTCAACTATGGCTCCTAGTTTGCAGTCATCTGTGAACAACATTAGCCAGAGGCCTTCTGTGTTAGCCTGTACTTCAGAGAAGTAGATACCAAACAGGAGAGGTCCCAGGACTGAACCCTGTGGTACTCCACTTGTCAGTGGTTTGAAGTCAGATTTGGAGTCTGCAACTTTTACAGTGTGGGTTCTGTCAGTGAGCCAGTTGGCAACCCATCTTGTGATGTAGGGATTTATACCTAGTTTAGTTAGTATAGCTATAATTCTAGAATAGAGGATGGTGTCGAAAGCCTTGGTGAGGTCAAGATAGGCTGTGTGAACCACCTTACCCTCGTCTACGACTTTGGTGACTGCCTCAAAGAAGTCAGTCAGGTTCAGAAGGCATGATCTGCCTTTCACAAACACGAACTGGGTGGGGTCCAGAGGTTACCAATGTCTTTGTTTATGAGTTCCATGATGATACATTCCATTACCTTGCAGACCAGGCTTGTCAGGCTAATAGGGCGATAGTTCCCAAGATCAGTGGTGGCTCCCCCTTTGTGGAGTGGGATAACTGTTGCTGTGTGCCATTCAGTGGGCACAAAGCTTGACATGAGACTATGATTGAACATGGTGCTTAGGTGGGGAGCCACTTAATTCTGAAGTTCGTGTAAAATGCAGCCTGGGATGTTGTCCGGTCTCATGGATGCTGTGTTTTTGGTTTTAGAGACTGCAGCTTTTACCTGCATATATGTGATTACAGAAACTCTGCATTCTTCCTGTATAGATATGTGCCCTTTAGGGGGTGAGGGGGTGGGGGGTACAGTTAGCACTGAACCCATCTGCCTGGATGTTGGCAATATCAGTTGGTTCTGTAATTTTCATGCCGTTGTGCTGTAACTCAGAGCAGATCTGAGTGTTGCCATTGAGATTCTTGACATAGCTATATAATGCTTTGTGGTTGCCCTTAGAATCAGTGGTGATTTTGTTTTCATAGCTAGCTTTAGAGGATCTTATAATGGATCTCAGCTTCTTACTGAGGCTGACCAGGTAGCTCCTCCATTCATGGGATTTTACTCTCTTTTGCAACAGTTTCTTACTTCTGTTGTAGAGTTTGTTTATGGCAGGAGACCACCAGATTGGCTTCCTTTTTTGGGGGGATAGCATCTTGGTTCTGTTTGGGATAGCACGATCCGTGCACTCGTGTAAGTGCTTATAGAGTGCATTTGTGTAGGATTCAGCAGTCGTAACTGTATTGTCCATCTGCATGGGTGTCATGGAGTTCACCACTTCTGTCTTAAGAAGCATGAAGTTGGCTTTGGAGAAATTGTTTACCGTGGTTTCCTAAAAGGTGGGTGGGGGCGAGATGTGGCTATCTAGGGTGATTAGTTTAAGTTGGATCTGACCAACAAGGAGTTGACTGCAGGTGTGGAACACCGATCACTCATGTTGGTAATGACTAGGTCTAGGATATTGTTGGCCCTGGTGGGGGTGTGGATAAGTTGATCCAGGGCATTGGAATTTATGAATTCCAGAAAGCATTGAGTGAAGGAGTTGGTACATGAGTAGTTTTCCCAGTTAATGGTGGGGTAGTTGAAATCAACCATTATTAGGGTGTTTAGTTGAACCCTAATATGTTCCAGTATATCAAGAAAAGAGGAGTGGGAATCCTGGGGCATGGTGGGGGATCTGTAGCAAGCTACAGTTTGGATTGCAGTTTTGCCCAGAGTTAGTTGCACTTGGAAAACCTTGGATGCATTATGCTGCGCAACTAGCCTGGAGGTGTGGATATCATTAATGAATGTGGACACACCTCCGCCTTTGGTGTTCTGGTTCTGGTTAGATGGCTGAAAAGTGTGTTATGAGTTATAGCTTGATAATGCAGGGGTGCTCTCTAGAGCCTTGAACCAGGTCTCAGTCACTGCAAAGATATCTGTTCTCCATTTTAAGAAGTGCTTCAAGCGAGTGCATTTTTGAGATTTGGACTTCTAGCATTGAGTATAATTACCCTCAGTTTTGACTTGCCTGTTCCTATTATGGTGATGAATTTTTCATTTTAACCTTGCCTAAAAAAGGCACTATAGGGGCGGCAAGATCCTTAGCCAGTATCCGGAATCCCAGGGGCGACAGGTGCAGGCCATCTCTGGCAAAGCATCGTGGTCTGTCGACCATGTCGTCCCAGGCAGACAGATACTGGATCACCTTAGAATGACACAAGAAGCTTAGCCAATTGTTGAAGTCAATAATTTTGTCCTTGTACTGCGGTATGCTACTCAGGGCTAGGGTCATACCTGCCTAGGCTACAAGATCAGAGAGCTCTTCCATGTCTCTTTTCATGTAGTCCAGGGAGGTATGTCTCAGGTGATTTACATCAACATGGACAATGACAGAGTCATATTTGTACTTGTTGTGGAGTGACCTGAGTGTGTGGGTTATGTGGTGGATCCTGGCACCCAACAGGCAGCTGACAGTAACCTTCTTCTTGTTTAGCCTGGTCAATGGGACATCAATGTGCCTGACTATAGAGTCACCTATGACTAGTGTGTTGGGTAGGTTGTTTTGCCTTATGGGCTGTGGTTTATTGGCACACTGAGTCTGTAGGCTATGTGTCATTTGGGTTGCATTGAGGGGTGGAGGTTGCTTGCGTTTCTGCTTTGGAGGTCTCTGTTGCTTGAACAGATTATTATTGAGAGCCTCCACAAATGTTTTTGTGTTTCTATGTGTGGATTTTGGTGGTGTAGATTTAGTGGGACCATGTGATGAGTGTGGTGTGGTGCAAGTGTTTACTTTCTCCTCTTGACTGTCAAGTTCAGTCTTGGTTGGAGAGAGCTTTACCTCCAGTTTGGCTAGATAACTGCATCTCTCACAGGTTGTGGTGTTGGATAGTAGGAGGAGAGGGTTGTCTGTGCACATGAAGCAATTGTGACATTGCCCCAAGATGCCCAGATTCATCAGATAGACAGGAGAGAACACTGGAAGCTGACCCTTGGACATGCCTGAATAAAAAACTACTTTTCTCTAGACAAGTGAGGAAAGTGAGTATAAGAGCTTGAAACTAGAAACACCCAGCTCACAAATGTACCAAATAAACCAAATTCGGACACATAGAACTAGCGCTTTCAATCACTTTTTAATACTGTGATCTTCTACAGAAACAAAAAATACAAAACCCACCCTGCCTTTTATATTAAAAATAATTAACTAAAACAGGAAATGACATATTAATTAATGTTAAATTAATTAAATGACATTTTATGTCTATTTAAACAATTGTATTAAAAACTTGTGTATGTAATCACTGTATACTCATTCATAAATATAACAAGTTATTTTCAACAATAATATAGGTAATTTTAACCTATCTATACAATAAGAAACATTTTAAACTTATGACTTCATTTAAACCTGGGGCTCTGTTTGCACCCAGTAACAATTGCCAAAAGGCTTCTTTGCATTCTAATATATTATTTAAATCACCAGCAAATAATGCTTTTTCTACATTATCCAGAATAAAAAAACTCAAACTTCTTGAATTAATTGCATATCATAGCATGCCTTGATAATGCATTCATTCTTATAACTCTGGTTTATTTGTTCATAATTTACTTTCTCGTATGTACCTTCTTCCTTTAACATGGATTCTATTGTGTTCTCATAATCTTTGGTGTTCATGATTACTATTTTGCCACCCTTATCTGCCTTCATTATTCTTATCCCGGTGTTGATACTTAACAACTGTAAAGCTGAATACTCTTCCGAGGGTAAATTTTTCTCTTTGTTAAGTGGATTTTTCTAAATTCAGCTTCACAAATATTCTGCAATGCTTGCAATGTACTCTGTAAAGGGGGATTACATGTGCTACTTCTTTTAGGTGTTTCACTAATATTGGTACTGATAGACTGTAATACATCATGCATAATGTACCTTAAATTCAATTTTCTTAAATACAGCCTAAAATCAATCAACAATTTTCCAATATTGACTTTGTTCGTAGGAATAAATGAGAAACCTTTTTTCAAAACATTTTCTGCATCTTTTGAAAGGGAAATGTCTGACAAATTTAAAATGTCCACTTCATAATTACAGACTTCCCTTTCTTTCACCATTTCCTCCTGTTCTTGCCCTTCCCTTTGCCTTTCATCTGTGTGGAATTGTACCACTTGGTAGTCCATTTGTTCTGCCCCTGTTCCTTGAAAAAAGGAGCACCACCCTGATCTACTGTAAAGGTGGCTACCTCTGCGTAGGTCATTTTCCCTTCTTTATTATTTCTTGTTGGGTCTTTAGAAGGGCCAGCAACAACTGTAGTGGGAATTGTACTGTTATTTGGTGTTATTCCCACTATACTTTCTTTGGTGACCACAATGTTGGTCAAATCAGGTTCTTTTTCAAACCTCTTTGTTGCTGTTGTGTTGTTCTCAACAATAACCCCTAAGCCTCTTCCTTCAGAAACTTCTTGTATAATATAGGCCTGATTGTTGTCATAAGCCAATATGTCCCTTCTAAGTTTGGACTGTTTTCTAAGAATGATGGTGGCCCTATGTCGGTCAGCCTTCGCTTCGACCCCATTATACAGTGTTAAAAAATTAGGAAAAGAAACAGATTTCTTTATAAATTCATCCAAGCTTCTTATATTTTCTTTAACTTTAACAATTTCCTTCTCATAATGCTCTATTAATAATTGCATCATCTGTAGACCAGTTTCATTATACAGTTTAATTAAAGTTTGACTTAAATTGTCTCCCGGTATAGCACAATTGTGAAATTTGGCTGTTCTCAAGCCCTGCGGGACCACTTTACGCACAATGCATTCTTTTAAGTACTGAATTTCAAGATTTAAGGTTACGTGTTTAAACACTAACCTCTCCATGTCGTATATACTTTTTTTTACATTGTAGGCTGTCATTAATTGAATTACTCACTTTTTCATTTTCAGTTGCATCTACCATGTTTGCAAAAGGATTCGCACTCTCTTTACATATGTAATTCCAAACATTAGCTTCGGCAATACACCCCTGTGAAGTTTCTCGCTCATTTGAACCTTCAGGAGTAGTGGAATTGACTGAAACGCCGGCTTTACCATCGCCTGCGTCTTTACGTAAAAGGACATCATTTCCAGTGTGTACGGTGGCCGCTTTTTGCTCGTTACCTTGTTTAGCTGTTAGATCTTGAAAACAGTCTTTCACTATCTTGACGATAGTTTCTAACAGTTCGTCTTTAAAATTTTGAGTCTGCACATTGCTGTCACCATTTTCTGCCATGGAATAGGTGGACAAATTTAATAACACGTCCTGAGTTGAAATTTCCGAGGCCATCTGGTGTAATTAGAGCCAGGAACACAAATGAACTCCAAAGCCACATAGAGAAACCAAAACGAAACACTTGAAACTAGAAACACCCAGCTCACAAATGCACCAAATAAACCAAATTCGGACACGTAGAACTAGCACTTTCAATCACTTTTTAATACTGTGATCTTCTTCAGAAACAAAAAATACAAAGCCCACCCTTCCTTTTATATTAAAAATAATTAACTAAAACAGGAAATGACATATTAATTAATGTTAAATTAATTAAATGACATTTTATGTCTATTTAAACAATTGTATTAAAAACTGTGTATGTAATCACTGTATACTCATTCATAACTATAACAAGTTATTTTCAACAATAATATAGGTATTTTTAACCTATCTATACAATAAGAAACATTTTAAACTTATGACTTCATTTAAACCTGGGGCTCTGTTTGCACCCAGTAACAATTGCCAAAAGGCTTCTTTGCATTCTAATATATTATTTAAATCACCAGCAAATAATGCTTTTTCTACATTATCCAGAATAAAAAACTCAAACTTCTTGAATTCATTGCATATCATAGCATGCCTTGATAATGCATTCATTCTATCATTCTTCTTTATTGCCAAACAATGTTCATATATCCTACGTTTGAGACATCTTTTAGTTTTGCCAATGTAATAATTTCCACATGTTGAACAAGTAGCCACATAAACTACATACTCGCTGTTACAATTGTAATATTTTTTATCAAGTTCAGTCTTGGTTGTAGAGAGCTTTACCTCCAGTTTAGCTAGATAAGTGCATCTGTCACAGGTTGTGGTGTTGAGTGGTAGGAGGAGAGGGTTGTCTGTGCACATGAAGCAATTGTGACATTGCCCCAAGATGCCCAGATTCATCAGATAGACAGGAGAGAACAGTGGAAGCTGACCCTTGGACATGCCTGAATAAAAAATTACTTTCCTCTAGACAAGTGAGGAAAGTGAGTATAAGAGCTGTTTTTATCTAAGCAAGTGAGGAAAGTAAGTACAAAAAATGTTTTCCTCTGGGTAAAGAGGAAGGTTGAGTGCTGTAGTAATCTGTAGCTTATTTAATGCTAACAAAAATTTCTGAACAAATGTTGAGCACGAATAAGCAAATTCAAGTGCTAAAACTAAGAATCTGTACCTGGATCTTGTGGTAGCTACGCTACCTAGTGCTTACCACTCCCACTGATAAGCTAGAATGCTTTCTACCAACAGAGAAAGGCTTGGGGGCTCAGAAGCTTACAAACAGTCCTGGATACAACAAATCTGTATCTGGACTAGACTAGTTACAAAAAAAAGTGGGAAACAAGTGCAAATGTGGGATTTTAAACCAGAAAGTTGAAAGAGATGGAAAAACTGCCAAACGGCCAATAAACTACAATTTCTGTGTGAGAAACCACTCTTGTGGTAGATAGGCAAACTAGTGCTTACCACTCCTACTGATAAGCTAGAAGGCTTCCCTCCAACACAGAAAGGTTTTGGGGGCTCAGAAGAGAAGCTAACAAACAGTCCAGGTTACAGCAGATCTGTATCTGGATTAGAGTAGTTATAGGAAAGGCAGGAAACAAGCTTAGAAAACATTTTTTTAAAGTGGAGAGGGAGAAAGGAGAAAGAGAAGATAATTCAAAATTAACGATCTAAGTGTCTTGCCCTTCACAAATGTTCTCTCTGTATTAGGTAGAATGAGCTAGTGACACTAGACTGCGGTAGAGCCAGAATAGAGCTGAACAGATGGGACTAGTAGAAGTGTCTGAAGTTAAAATATAATCTCACTGCACATGGTTGGATGAGCAAACGAGAAAGACCCAGGAGGAGCGTTCAAACACAAATGTACAGAAGGGGCAGGCAATTCCAAAGGCATCAAGATTAATACCAAAATAAAAACAGGGAGTGAGGGCAGGAAACTAACTGCAGAGAGAGAGAGAGAGAGAGAGAGAGAGACCACAGAATTCTATGAAACAATTAAATAGAAAAATAAATAACTACAGAGAGACACAGACCACAATATTCAATGAAACAATTAATTAGACAGAAAAATAAAATACAGTACAATGTTTAACACTGTACATTTGTACTTAACTCAGCTAGTAATGCAGTTGATTGTAGGCATGTAGCAGAATCTAAACAACTCAGATATTGAGCAGTAATAAATTCAAAGATATGTGACTAAAGCTTATAAATACAAAGAAACCGTCTAGGCCAAGAGTTTAACACTGAGTATCAATGAAGTGAAACACAATAACCCCACTTCTAGCAGAAAGAGAGAGAGAAAGACCACAGTATTCTATGAAACAATTAAATGGAAAAATAAATAACTACAGGGAGACACAGACCACAATATTCAATGAAACAATTAGAAAAATAAAATGCAGTACAATCTTTAATACTGCAAGTTTGTACTTAAATCAGCTAGTAATGCAGTTGATTGTAGGTATGTAGCAGAAGCCAAACAACTCAGATACTGAGCAGTAGTAAATTCAAAGATATGTGACTAACACTTATAAATACAGAGAAACCCTCGAGGCTTAGAGTTTAACATTGCATATCAATGAAAGGAAACACAATATCCCCAACTTACTGCACAGAGAAAGAGAGACAGAGACAGAGAGACCACAATATTCAATGAAACAATTAAATAGACAGAAAAATAAAATGCAGTACAATCTTTAACACTGCAAGTTCGTACTTAGCTAGTAATGCAGTTGATTGTAGCTATGTAGCAGAAGCCAAACAACTCAGATATTGAACAGTAATAAATTTAAAGATATGTGACTAACACTTATAAATACAGAGAAACCCTCTTGGCTAAGAGTTTAACACTGAATAGCAATGAAGTGAAACACAATAGCCCCCACTTACTGCAGAAAGAGAGAGAGAGAGAGAGAGAGAGAGATAGAGAGACAGCAGTACTATGTGAAACAATTAAATAGAAAAATAAATAACTACAGAGAGACACAGACCACAATATTCAATGAAACAAATAGACAGAAAAATAAAATGCAGTACAATCTTTAACACTGCAAGTTTGTACTTAACTCAGCTAGTAATGCAGTTGATTGTAGGTATGTAGCAGAAGCCAAACAACTCAGATATTGAGCAGTAATAAATTCAAAGATATGTGACTAACACTTATAAATACAGAGAAACCCTCTAGGATAAGAGTTTAACACTGAATATCAATGAAGTTAATAAAATCTATGCTCCACACCTATGGTTACCCCCTCATTGGTCAGGTCTGACCATAAGCGAATCACCCTTGACATTCACATCTCACCCCCACCCCCCAGTAAGGAAACCTCTGTAAAAAAACTTCTCCAAAGCCAACTTCATGCTACTCAAGTCAGAAGTGACAAACTTTATGACACCCATGCAGACGGGAACTGAAATTTTGATTGCTGAATCCTACACTTAGGTACTGTACGAGCACATCCACTCGTGCATGAATCTTACCATCCCCAATAGAACCAAGACACTCTCCTCCAACAAAAGAAAGCCAATCTGGTGGTCCCTTGCCATGAAGAAACTTTACTACAAAAGGAAGAAACGGTTGTCGGAAAGAGGAAAATCCCAGGATGCAAAAAAATCCTGTACCAGGCTCAGTAAAAACTGAGATCCCTCATAAAATCCTTCAAAGCTTGTTATGAAAATAAAATTGCCGAAGATTCCAAAGGCAATCACAAGGCATTCTATAGCTATGTCAAGAATCTAAATGGCAATGCTCAGATCTGCTCTGAGCTACAACAGAATGGCATTAAATATACTGATCCCAAGGATATTGCCAATATCCTGGCAGATCGATTCAGTGCAAAATTTACCCCGCTCTCACCTCCTAAAGGGCCCATTTCAATACTGAAAGATTGCCAAATTCTGGTAATAATGGCCACACAGGTAAAAAATGCACTCTCCAAAGCTAAGAATACAGCATCCATGGACCAGACGACATCCCAGGCTGTGTACTACATGAACTACAAAATGAACTGGCACCTCACTTAAGTGTCATGTTTAAACATAGCCTCACCTCAGGCTTTGTGCCCACTGAGTGAAGCACAGCTACAGTTATCCCACTCCACAAGGGGAGATCCATTTTGGATCCCAGGAACTACCGCCCCATCAGTCTGACGAGCCTGATCTACAAGGCCATGGAACGCATTATCATAGAACTTATAAAGAAAGACATTGGCAACCTTCAAACATTGGACTGCATGCAGTTTGGGTTTGTGAAGGGCCTATCTTGTCTCCTGAACCTGATTGACTTCTTCGAATCAGTCACCAGAGCTGTGAACAAGGGTAAGGTGGTCCTCACAGCCTATTTGGACCTCACCAAGGCCTTTGACACCATCCCTTAGTCTGGAATCATAGATTAACTTACTAAGCTGGGCATTAATCCCTACATTACTCGATGGGTTGACAACTGGCTTCCTTAAAGAACCCACACTGTAAAAGTAGCCGACTCCAAATCCATCTCCAAACAAGTGACAAGTGGAGTACCTCAGGGTATAGTCCTGGGACCGCTTTTGTTTTGGCATCTACTTCTCTGAAGTACAGGCCAACACTAAGGGACTCTGGCATACAAAGTTCACAGATGACTGCAAACTGGGAGCCATTATTGAATCCCCAAATGATGTGGATATTGTACAAAAGGGCCTTATAGATACAGAGGCTTGGTACCAGAGCCATAGGCTCAAGCTCAATGCCAAGAAATGTATAGTTATCCCTTTGGGAAAAAACATGTACCCATGAATTATCACATAGGTGGCAGTACATTAAACACAGAAAGTATGATAAGAGACTTAGGGACACAGGTGGACAGTGGTCTCACCTTCGATAACCACATCATCACAACAGTCAGGAAATTCTTCTATAGTCAGGCACACTGATGAACAAGGAGAAAATTACAGTCAGCTGCCTGTTGGGTGCCAGGATCTGCCACATAATGCATGCACTCAAGTCACTCCACAACAAGTACAAATATGACTTTGTCATTGTCCATGTTGGAGTGAATGACTTGAGACGTACCTCCCTGGACTACATGAAAAGAGACATTGAAGAGCTCTTGGATCATGTGGCCCAGGCTAGTATGACCCTAGCCCTGAGTAGCATCCTGCCTTTACCCAGAATGATACCACAGTATAAGGACAAAATGATTGACTTCATCAATTAGCTAAGTTTCTGGTGTCATACAAAGGGGATCCAGTATCTGTCTGCCCAGGAAGACATGATCGACAAATCACGATGCTTTGCCAGAGATGGTCTGCATCTGTCACCCCTGGTATTCAGGTTACTGGCTAAAGCTCTTGCCATCCCTATAGTGCCTTTTTTAGGCAAGGTTCAAAGGACAAAACCACCACCATAACAGATACAAGCATGCAAAATCTGAAATTAATGCTACTCAATACTAGAAGTCTAAACCTCAAAATGCACTCTCTCGAGGCACTCTTAAAAATGGAGAACATCGATATCTGTGCAGTAGCTGAGACTTGGTTCAAGGCTCCAGAGAGCACCCCTGCAATACCAGGCTACAACTCTTACCATACTTTTTTGGCCACAAAACCAAGACCGAAACACTAAAGATAGAGAGTGTCCATATTCACCAAGGATATTCACACCTTTAGGCTAGTTGCCCAACACAATGCATCTGAAATTCTCCAGGTGCAACTAACACTAGGTAAGACTGCAATCCAAATTGTAGCTTGCTACAGATCCCCCACCATCCCTCAAGATTCTCACTACAGCTTTCTAAACATACTGGGAAAATATTAAGATACAACCAAACACCCTAATACTGGGTGATTTCAACTAACCTGCCATTAACTGGGAAAACTACATGGGTACCAACACCTTTTCCCAACAGTTCTTTAATTCATAAATTCCAATGCCCTGGATCAATTAATCCATTGTCCCACCAGGGGCTCCAATATCCTAGACCTAGTCATTACCAACATGGGAGATAGATGCTCCACACCAGTGGTCACCCCCTCATTGGTCAGGTCAGACCATAAGCTAATCACCCTTGACATTCACATCCCACCCCCACCCCCAGTAAGGAAACCTCCATAAAAAACTTCTCCAAAGCCAACTTCATGCTACTGAAGTCAGAAGTGACAAACTTCATGACACCAATGCAGACGGGATCTGAAAGCTTGACTGCTGTATCCTACACTAAGGCACTGTAAGAGCACATCCACTCATGCATGAATTGTGCCATCCCAAATAGAACCAAGATGCTCTCCTCCAAAAAAAGGAACCCAATCTGGTGGTCTCCTGCTATAAGCAATCTATAAAACAGAAGGAAGAAACTGTTGCAGAAAAGAGGAAAATCCCAGGATGCAAAAAACTCCCTCATCAGCCTCAGTGAGAAGCTGAGATCCCTCAAAAAACCTCAAGAGTTAGTTACGAAAATAAAATTGCCAAAGATTCCAAAGATAACCACAAGGCATTCTATAGTTATGTCAAGAATCTAAATGGCAATGCTCAGATCTACAACAGAATGGCATTAAATATACTGATCCCAAGGATATTGCCAATATCCTGGCAGATCGATTTAGTGCCAACCCCCTTTCACCCCCTAAAGGGCCCATCTCAATACCAAAAGATTGCCAAATTCCGGCAATCACGGCCACACAGGTAGAAACCGCACTCTCCAAAGCTAAGAATACAGCATCCATGGGACCAGATGACATCCCATACTGTGTACTACATGAACTACAAAATTAACTGGCACCTCACCTACGTGTCATGTTTAATCATAGCCTCACCTCAGGCTTCGTGCCCAGTGAGTGGCGCACAGCTACAGTTATCCCACTCCACAAGGGGGGATCCACCTTGGATCCCGGGAACTACCGTCCCATTAGTCTGACGAGCCTGATCTGCAAGGGCATGGAACGCATTATCATGGAACTTATAAACAACGACATTGGAACCTTCAAACACTGGACCCCACCCAGTTTGGGTTCATGAAGGGCTGATCTTGTCTCCTGAACCTGATTGACTTCTTCGAATCGGTCTCCAGAGCTGTGGACGAGGGTAAAGTGGTCCACACAACCTATCTGGACCTCGCCTAGGCCTTTGACACCATTCCCCCCACTCTGGAATCATAGATAAACTTACTACACTGGGCATAAATCCCTATGTCACTCGATGGGTTGCCAACTTGCTTACTGACAGAACCCAGACTTTAAAAGTAGCTGACTCCAAATCCAGCTCCAGACAAGTGACAAGTGGAGTACCTCAGGGTTCAGTCCTGGGGCCACTCTTGTTTAGCGTCTACTTCTGTGAAGTACAGGCTAACACTAAGGGACTCTGGCTAATAAAGTTCACAGATGACTGCAAACTGGGAGCCATTATTGAATCCCAAATTATGACATGGATATTCTACAAAAGGGCCTTGCAGAAACAGATGCCTGGTGCCAGAGCCATGGGCTCAAGCTTTATGCCAAGAAAGGTATAGTTATCCCCTTTGGAAAAAAACATGTACCCATGAATTACCACATAGGTGGCAGTACACTAAACATCAAAAGTGTGATGAGAGACTTAGGGACACAGGTGGACAGTGGTCTCACCATCGATAACCATATTGCCACAACAGTCAGGAAATCCTTCTATGTGGTACACCTCATCACTAAGGGCTTTTCATACAGAAAAAAGGAGGTCATTGTCCCACTGTATTCATCCCTCATTAGACCCATTATAGAGTATAACGCCCCATTTGGTATATACCTCACAAGACATCTGCAACAGCTGGAACAGCCACAGAAATACCTCACTAAAAGAATCACAGGCCTAAAGCAGATGCCATATGCTAACAATCTAAAAAAACTCCAGCTATACTCTGTGGCATATCATCTACTCAGAGGTGATTTCTGCTTAACATACAAGGCCATGTCAAACCCTGAGCTGTTGGATATGCTCCACTTAAAGAAATCCCAATCCCTCAGAGCCACACGCTCCAGGGATCCAAATTTTGTCATCACAATGAACAAAACATGCTGGACGGATAGGTTCTTGACCCAGAGACTCCCCATACTCTGGAATACACTGCCCATACATGTCAAGCAGAGTGCCTCCTTGGCCCTCTTCAAAAGGAACCTTGATGATTGCATGGTAGATAGGAAATTCACCCCAGGGATCATTTCAGTCGCCCTGCTAGACAGGGGTCCAGGGAAGTAAATATTGTGGGAAGAAATATCCAGGGAATTGTTATGGCTAGGCTTGAATAGGTCCTAGGGCAAATAGCCTAGTACCAACCTATGAACCTATGTGGCACACCTCATCACTAAGGGCTTTTCATCCAGTAAAAAGGAGGTCATTGTCTCACTGTACTCATCCCTCATTAGACCCATTATAGAATACAACACCCCGTTTGGTATGTACTTCTCAAGACCTCTGTAACAACTGGAAAGGCCGCAGAAATACCTCACTAAAAGAATCAAAGGCCTAAAGCAGATGCCCTATGCTGACTGTCTAAAAAAACTCCACCTATACTCTATGGGCTATCATCTACTCAGAGACGATTTCTGCTTAACATACAAGGCCATGTCAAACCCAGAGCTGTTGGATATGCTACACTTAAAGAAATCCCAATCCCTCAGAGATACAAGCTCCAGGGATCTAAACCTTGTCATCACAATGAATAAAACATGCTGGAGGGATAGGTTCCTGACCCAGAGACTTCCTAGACTCTGGAATAGACTGCCTATATGTTAGAAAAATGTGTATTTGAATATATGAGAAATGCTAGTTTAAAAGCAAAGTAGTATATAATGCATTTTATTCTATTAATCATATAACAGTAATGATTAATTTATGTGTAAATGTAAGTAGTTTTGAAACTGCAGTGTGGCTTGAAGCAAAGCTGACCTTTGACCCTGGCAGAATGCTAGCTTAGCAAGTTTTAATGTTTATGCTTTTCACAAGTGATTATCTGCTGGGTCAGGAAATTAAATGTGTGAAATAATGAAATCTTCTGCTCTTTCCTGTTGGAATGATTTGGCCTTGTATATGTGTTATTGAGATAAGCACGCAGCTGGTAGGAAAGTGTAACAGAGAACAAAGAAGATTATTAAAAGACTGAATCTGCTATTGTATTCGAACTGGTATGAAACCTTGAAGAAGTAACTTTACAGAAAGACATTATGTCTGACCAGCTGGATAGTAAGGCCGTATTGTATCTAGAGGAAAAGTTTTTTTTAAATATACAGCATCAACAGCTTTATGAATAGAAGACTGTAAGCTAAAGTGATGTAGATGCCCTGTGACATATCACATCAGTAAGGTGGGCATAGCTTAAATGTTAAACCTATATAAAATTGTGTGCTTCCTGTTTCATGTGAGACAAAATTCTGTACTTGTACGTTTTTTGCCTCCTGGTGTACACTAGTAAACATTTGAATCTGAACCTCCTGTGTATTGAATTCTTAATTTTATTTAACAGTTTGGTCCTTCTGAACCGGAAAATTCCCTCAGACAGCTGTAGATCAGAGTCTACGGTGGTGAATACTGCAGGAGAAGTTACCGAAACGGTTCTTCTTGGGTGAAAAGACCTCCGACTGAATTGTCGTTTAAAGAGGCTGACCACTTTCTGATCTGTAGCCAAAGAGTGGACATTGGACAGTTCAATACCAGAGGCTCAGGTAGGAAGAATTTGCCTTTTTTCTGTTTTAGATCAGGGACTAGGTTACAGTATATTGTTGTCAAGATTTGTTTTGCAGATCAAGGGACAAAAGGAAGTACTGTATATTTGGTCATAGATCAGGGTAACAGAATAAGGTAGATAGTCATTCTAGATACACTGCAAACAGGAACTGAGAATTTGATATCACGTGATAAAAAAAGGGTTACATAACATTTTCTTTGACATGGGTAATCAGTGCACTAAAACATCGCGAGATCCGCCCCTAACCAAGGCATAAAATACATGCAATTACAACGTTCTGATAACGTTAGGTATTATACAAAATGGGTTAGTAAATATGAATTTGATGGTAAACTAGATAAAACTTCACTAGTTAAACTCCTTAAACAGCTTAAATCTGATGCGGGAGGTCAGGCAAAAAAGCAACGCCAATTAGGCATTCCTCATGCACACAGGTGGATTGAGGAAGCAAATTGTAGAGAGCAGAAGCTGAAAAATTCAAAAACATTATTTCTAGACAAAAAGGATAATAACTTGGTAATAGCGACAACTCCCCCTCCTCCTCCCTTGCCCCCTCCCTTGTCCTTTTCAGGATATGAAGCGAGTGAACAGGCTGGTCCGCCTCCGCGTTATCCTGAAGTTTCAGCAAGACCACAACCATTTGTTAGAGATCCTATTGAAACTAGGTCCCAAACACGTAAAACACATAGGGACACAGAATTATATCACATAGAGAGAAATCTACAGGATGATAGTGAGGAAGAAATATGCCCACTTATAGAAGTTCCAAATCCTCAGACAGGACAGGAAGGGCAAAACCCAACACTCTTAGTATATAGGCCATGGACACCGGAGGATATCCAGAAGGCTACTGAAGGAATTCCCCATCCGAAAGTTAATTTTACGAAATTTTTAGAAGATTTACAAGGCATGAGATTGAGTTACCACTTGAATGGGGAAGAAGTAGAAAAAGTAGTAAGACAAATTATAGGTCCAGATTGGCACATGATTTGTGGCACCTAGAATCCTCGTAATGCAAAGCTTAGACCACTCCCACATAGTGACGCAGAGTTAGACAACAGAGTAAAAGGTCTAACAGACCGAATCTCTGAGAAATGGAAACCTAGAGCAGACTGGACTTGCATTAATCAATGCATACAACAGGAAAATGAGACAATAGATGGGTACTATGCTAGATTATTAGAATGTTTTAATAATCATAGTGGTATGTCGGTTCCTGAGAACCAAACGAATGATTCCCCATATGAACAACAATTAAAAAATGCATTTTTGAAAGGTTGCATTGCACCTATTAGTAGCTTCATCATGAAGCATATGATAGACCATCGAACAGGGAGGCTACAAGCCTTACTCGAATATGCTAGACATGCTGAAAGACATTTTAATAGTAAAAAGAAAAAGAAGGCACAAGTCTTCACTGCTGAAGACGGAGCTGAAGTATTTGTATTACAGTCAGGTAAAAAGGGCAAGAAAAATACCCAGGGAAACAAACAGTCTGACAAACGATCAGAAGATTTTGAAGAGAGGAAAAAGAGAGGTGAGTGCTTCAAGTGTGGGAAAAAGGGACATCTAGCAAGGGATTGTAGGCAAAACAAAAAGGTAATTTCAGAAGATAAGGGAGATGAGGACTGACTATATGATAGTGAAGATACATCATGTGAAAGTCAGAAATCATCAAGAAAAGTTAATAAACAGAAAACAGACGTAAATGTGATAGAAGGAGTTGAGGAAGTGCAAGTAGATATGGAGGATGAAGAAAGTGAAATTTTGGACTTAGCATTATTGAGCTTAGAGCTCTACTTAGCAGATACGAAACCGGAAGTTACACTTCTGGTGGAGGGAATGGAAGTCAAATTCCTATGTGACTCAGGAGCATCACGGACTTTGATACACCCCTCCAAGTTACCAGAACATTCCGAATCACCTGATTATATACTAGTAAAAGCCGCAGATGGACAGCTATACAGGGAACCACTTTCCCATGATATAGCAATAACTGACCCTGTTTCAGGTATGACCCAGAGAAGTAAAATTGTTGTTTCTGCAAAGTGTCCAGTAAACCTATTGGGCAGGGACCTTATGCAGATATTTGGCATATCAGTAGTTCCAACTGTACAAGGTATGGAGGCACAGAGACAAATGGATACCTTTGTAGTGCGATCGGAGGGTGAAACTTTTTACTGGTACAGCCAGGACCTAGTCACGACTGGTCCAGGGGCAGTAACCGAGGAACTGATGAATGTAGCCATCAGTAAAGCCCCCTCCCTCGACACTGATCAACAGCATTTGTTACACTGTACTCTATACTACTGTACTACACCAGGACCTGATAGAGAATATGAGCAAGAATTATTCAGAAATCGTGCAACTAGATTGGTTTTGCGTACTTTGTACTGGGATACTGAGGGGAACAGTGTAGTTAGCTGTTTGTTACCTCAAGAATTCCTTGCATTGTATAGATCAAATCGGTTACCACATGTCAGCTTGACAAAGAACAAAAGTGTCAAATGGGCAGACTTAGGAGAAAAAGTAACAAGATGGGAGAAACAGACTGATTTAGAACTGTCAGAACAAGGGATACAGAAACAGAAACTGAATTGGTTGACACAGACACATCCAGCTGTACACTTGCAATCTAGCGAGGACAGCTGATTAGCGTTCTTATTAGAAGAAGAAGAAAGTGCCTTATGTGAAATTTCAACAACTCTTTGGTCAACAGGCAAGTCAGATGTAGGACTTATTCGAACAGCAGGACCAGTTACAATTACCCCAAAGTCAGCTTTTAGACCACAGAAAAGGCAATACCCTTTGAGAAAGGATGCAGAAATAGGAATTAAGCCTATAATAGCAGCATTACTCAAAGAAGGAGTACTGGTAGAATCTTCTGATTCACCATGTAATACACCCCTATTTCCTGTTAAAAAAGCAAATGGGGAATGGCGGATGGTACAAGATTTACAAGCTGTAAATAATGCAGTAATACCTAGAGCACCTACGGTGCCAGACCCACATACTTTGTTAAACGATTTAGAACTGCAACAGAAGTATTTCTCTGTGGTAGATATTAGCAATGCTTTCTTTTCAATACCTATACATCCTGATAGTCAATATTGGTTTGCATTTACATTTCAGGGTAAAAGGTATGCGTATACTCGACTACCACAGGGATATTGTGAGAGCCCAACAATATTTGCACAAGAAATGGCTAGCAACCTGGCAGGGTTTACCCCACCGGGAGGTAGTCAAATTCTACTTTACATAGATGACATCTTGCTAGCAGCACCCACCCAGCAATAGTGCAGGGAGGATACTGTAGCATTATTGAAATTTTTAGCAACACAAGGACACAAAGTAAACAAAAGTAAGTTACAATTTTGGAGAAAACAAGTTAGATACTTGGGATATGTAATATCCAATGAAGGTAGAATACTAGATGAGGAAAGAAAAACAGCAATCTTGCAAGCACCCAAACCAACAACCAAGAAATAAATGATGTCTTTCTTAGGTACAACTAATTTTTGTCGGAGCTGGATACCAAATTTTGCTTTGGAATCTGCTCCACTGACTGACTTGATATATAAGACACCAATGGCAGCACAAGATATCTTACAATGGACACCTAAAGCAGAAATGGCTTTTTGCAGGTTGAAGCAGTTGATAGCTTCTTCATTAGTTTTAGGACTTCCAAATTATCATAAACAATTCTTTCAGACCATAGATTGTAAGCAAGGATATATGACGTCAGTATTGACGCAACAACATGGGGATAAGCAACGCCCCATAGCCTATTATTCATCACAGTTAGATCCAGTGGCGCGATCTTTGCCTCACTGTGTACAAGCAGTAGTTGCAGCTGCAATGGCAGTACAGGCTTCGGCCTCAGTGGTATTATTCCACCCTCTCACATTGAGAGTGCCTCATGCAGTTGCAATAATTTTACTGCAAGAAAAAGTGGCATACCTTTCCCCTGCTAGACATCTTTTGTGTATGACTATACTGCTGAGCCAACCTCATATGACAATTGAATGATGTACGACATTGAATCCATCAACATTACTTCCAACTCCTGCAGAGGGCACACCACACAGCTGCCTACAGGAAATTGAACAGTTAGCTTTACCTAGACAAGATCTCACAGATATGCCCTTGGATAATGCCGAGGTGACATATTACGTGGATGGCTCATGCAGAAGGGGTCCTACAGGGAAGAATCTGGTAGGGTATGCAGTAGTTACAGACACTGAAATTTTAGAAGCTCAATCCTTACCACACAACTTATCTGCACAAGCAGCAGAATTGATAGCTTTGACGAGGGCATGTACTTTAGCAAAAAACAAGTGTGTGAACATATATACTGATAGTCAGTATGCTTTTCTACAGTACATGTATTTGCACAACAATGGAAAAATAGAGGAATGATAACATCTAGTGGAAAACCTATTAATCATGCGCAATTTATTTTGGAATTATTAGAATCTATTCAGTTACCTACCAAAGTAGCTATTTGTAAATGTGTAGCTCATACGAAACAGCAGGATAAGATTTGAAGGCAATGCACGAGCTGATGCAGCTGCAAAGCAAGCAGCCTCAGACTCAGAAACTTTACTTTTAAATGAGGAATTACAACCCTCTGAGATTTTAGATTTAGACATGTTAAAAACAATGCAGACCCTTACTACAAAAGCAGAAAAACAAAAATGGGTAAAACGAGGTGCAATTCTTGAGAATGGACTGTACATTTCCAAAGAGAGAAAAACGATATTGCCGTCTAATTTATTTAGATATGCAGCTTTGTTGAGCCATGGGCAGTGCCATGTCTCAAAAGGGGGGATGGTACAGTTAGTAAACAGAATATTCCAAACATATAGATACACAAACTACACAAAAAATTTTGTGCAGCTTGTCATACTTGTAACAAGCATCATGCACAAGGGGCATTTAAAACCAAGCAAGGAAGTTTTCCTATACCACCGTATCCGTTCAATACTATTTGTATGGATTTCATAGAATTGAATAAATGTGAAGGGAAAAAGTTTTGTTTAGTTATTGCAGACATGTTTTCCAAATGGGTAGAAGCTTTTCCAACCAAAAACCCGGATGCAGCAACAGTGGCGAAAGCCCTGATAAAAGAAGTAATCCCTAGATTTGGCATTCGGAAAGGATTTATAGTGACAACACACATTTAAGTAAACCAGACAATCCACCAACTTGGGAGATTTTTTGGTATCTCCTTAAAGAACCATTGTGCCTACCACCCACAGTCAGCAGGACTGGTGGAAAGGTACAATGGTACCCTCAAAAGTAAGCTTAGGAAGCTAGTTGAGGAGACCCAAAAGAATTGGATACACTGTCTGCCTTTAGCACTGCTGAGTATGAGAATGGTTCCAAATGTAAAAGGTTTGACTCCCTTTGAAATGGTTTTTGGGAGAGCATATTATGTGCCTCAGTGGAAAGCTCTCATGCCTGCAGAGCAAGAGGCTGACAGTTCATTAGCTAGTTATATGAGGAAACTGTTAACAAATAAATCTGTTTTGCAGTTTAACTCTTTTTCAGATAAGGAACAGACCAGACCGGTGGAAGCAGTCTTGGCCTCTGGGACATACGTTTGGCTGAAAGTGACGAAAAGGAAGAATTGGGCGAGTCCAAAGTGGAAGGGACCGTACCAGGTTCTGTTGGCAATGCCTACTGCAGTTAGAGTGGCCGAGAGGACGTCCTGGGTTCATTTGACACATTGTAAACTGGTAAAGAACTTTCAACTTGATAAAAACTTTGTGACTGATACACAACCAGACCGAGATGGCCAAAAACAAAGCGAATAGAAATTTAGATCAACCCCAGAGATGTTGCATAATCATTTTGTTGAGTGTACATTTATTGACTGTAATTGTGACAATTTTCCTCTTGTTGTGGTTTATCCTACACACAACCACACAAGTGAAAGTGGGAAGGCGTGATGAAACATCTATAGACTGGCATCCAAATTTTAACACATACCTAGCCATGAAATGTGTATATGCAGAGACTATGAACATTTCAAATTGCTGGGTTTGTACAGCTATACCAATAGCATATGGAGGACTGATAATGTCCGCTGTCCCTTTGTGGATAAATGAGACTTGGGAGAATTTACTTTTCGATACAGGAACTGTGAGATCACAGGACAAAATAGCTTTATTTTTACCTGTCACACAAAAAGGAATTGTATGTTTTTATAAAAATGATACCCTCCAGGTGGGCTGGAGCAATTGTAATATAACCATATCTTACCGATGTTATATTAAGAATGGTAATGGCAATACTTTTTGCAATACTAGTTATGACTCATATTTGAACTCATTGAAAACAACTATGAATGACATTTGCAAATATCCAGTTTTGTTTAAACAATTGTCAGTTATAGATCAGAAAATGTTTCATGCAGGGCTGATGCGTATTAGTACTAAAGTAGAAAACTGTTATTTTATTTGTGGGAAAAAGGCGTATAAATGGTTACCTGAGAATTGGTCCGCCAGTTGTTTTTTGGGTTACTTGGTTCCAGCAATAAGACATACTGCAGAATTACCTTTGGGTAAGATACAAAACGTGAGAGAAGCAGCCCAAAAACCCGAAGGTCCAGTTGAAAAACCTGTGAATCCAGTTGGAAAGATCGAAGCTGGCTGGAAAGACCACAATTCAGTAAAAGACAAAAGCAAATTGACTCATATGGACTTGAGTGACAGTGTTATATCTTGGGCAGGAATATTCCCAGCCTATGGAGCAGTCAAATCGATCTGGGAGCTGAGAAAGTTGTCGAAACTTCTCGAAGTAATGATTAATGCAACTTTTTCTGCCCTAGAACTGGTGACTGATGAACTGAATGCAATGAGAACTGTTGTGCTACAAACTCGAATGGCTCTTGACTTCACTCTAGCGGCGAGAGGTGGTATGTGCGCACTTATCAAAGAAGAATGCTGTGCGTACATACCAGATAATAGGCATGAAATTAATAATCACCTAGAGGTAATTCAGCAAGTATCAGCCATGACTGAACCAGGCCCAAACCCACTGACGGACTTTTTCCAGAATCTATTTGGGGGGGGTGGGGATCCATTCTAATGAATATTCTGATTGCCATTTGTGTGGGTATACTCCTAATAGGAGCATGTGTTTGCTGTGGAATTCCCTGCATGAAAAGATTAATCAAAGATTTTATTGATGTATCTGTTACTGAAACTTTGTACCAAGATATTGAGATTGAAAGATTGATCTCAGATGACATTTTTTCTGAAGTATAGATTGAATGACTCACCTAGCTGAAAATCCTAAGTGGAAGAAGTTGGGAGATGAAATGGCACTATGCATACTTCAAAATAGAATAAAAAGTATTAATAGGGGGGAAAATGTTAGAAAAATGTGTATTTGAATATATGAGAAATGCTAGTTTAAAAGCAAAGTAGTATATAATGCATTTTATTCTTTTAATCATATAACAGTAAGGATTAATTTATGTGTAAATGTAAGTAGTTTTGAAACTGCAGTGTGGCTTGAAGCAAAGCTGACCTTCGACCCTGGCAGAATGCTAGCTTAGCAAGTTTTAATGTTTATGCTTTTCGCAAGTGATTATCTGCTGGGTCAGGAAATTAAATGTGTGAAATAATGAAATCTTCTGCTCTTTCCTGTTGGAATGATTTGGCCTTGTATATGTGTTACTGAGATAAGCACGCAGCTGGTAGGAAAGTGTAACAGAGAACAAAGAAGATTATTAAAAGACTGAATCTGCTATTCTATTCGAACTGATATGAAACCTTGAAGAAGTAACTTTACAGAAAGACATTATGTCTGACCAGCTGGATAGCAAGGCCGTATTGTATCTAGAGGAAAAGTTTTTTTAAATATACAGCATCAACAGCTTTATGAATAGAAGACTGTAAGCTAAAGTGATGTAGATGCCCTGTGACATATCACGTCAGTAAGGTGGGCATAGCTTAAATGTTAAACCTATATAAAATTGTGTGCTTCCTGTTTCATGTGAGACAAAATTCTGTACTTGTACGTTTTTTGCCTCCTGGTGTACACTAGTAAACTTTTGAATCTGAACCTCCTGTGTATTGAATTCTTAATTTTATTTAACACTATACTTGTCAAGCAGAGTGCCTCTTTGGCCCTCTTCAAAAGGAACCTTTAAAATGATTGGATGGAAGATAGGAAATTCACCCTGGGGATCTCATCAGTCACTCTGCTAGACAGGGGTCCAGGGAAGTAAATACTGTGGGAAGAAATAGCCAGGGAATTGTTATGGCTAGGTTTGTATAGGTCATAGGGCCGATAGCCTAGTACCAGTCTATGAATCTATGAACCTATGAAGTAGCACAACAGCCCCCACTTACTGCAGAGAGAGGGAGAGACCAGAGTATTCTATGAAACAATTAATAGAAAAATAAATAACTACAGAGAGACACAGACCACAATATTCAATGAAACAATTAAATATACAGAAAAATAAAATGCAGTACAATCTTTAACACTGCAAGTTTGTACTTAACTCAGCTAGTAATGCAGTTGATTGTAGGTATGTAGCAGAAGCCAAACAACTGAGATATTGAGCAGTAATAAATTCAAAGATATGTGACTAGCACTTATGAATATACAGAAACCTTCTAGGCTAAGAGTTTAACACTGAATATCAATGAAGTGAAACACAATAGTCCCCAGTTACTGCAGAGGGAGAGAGAGAGACCACAGTATTCTATGAACCAATTAAATATAAAAATAAATAACTATTGAAAGACACAAACCACAATATTCAATGAAACAATTAGACAAAAAAATAAAATGCAGTACAATATTTAACACTGCAAGTTTGTACTTAACTCAGCCAGTAATGCAGTTGATTGTAGGTATGTAGCAGAAGCTAAGCAACTCAGATATTGAGCAGTAATAAATTCAAAGATATGTGACTAACAGTTGTAAATACAGAGAAACTCTCTAGGCTAAGAGTTTGACACTGAATATCAATGAAGTGAATGAAATAGATGCTGCTCACCTATGGCACCCCCTCATTGGTCAGGTCTGACCATAAGCTAATCACCCTTGGCATTCATATCTCACCACCACACCCCAGTAAGGAAACCTCTGTAAAAAACTTTTCCAAAGCCAACTGCATGCTACTCAAGTCAGAAGTGACAAACTTCATGACACCCATGCAGATGGGAACTGAAAGTTCAAATTCTAAATCCTACATTAAGGCACTGTACGAGCACATCCACTCATGCATGAATCATGACATCCCCAATAGAACCAAGATGCTCTCCTCCAAAAAAAGGAAGCCAATATGGTGGTCCCTTGCCATAAACAAACTTTATAAGAAAATGAAGAAACTGTTGCAGAAAAGAGGACAATCCCAGGATGCAAAAAACTCCCTTACCAGCCTCAGTAAGAAGTTGAGATCCCTCATAAAATCCTCCAAAGCTTGTTACAAAAATAAAATTGCCAATGATTCCAAAGACAACCACAAGGCATTCTATAGCTATGTCAAGAATCTAAATGGCAATGCTCAGATCTGCTCTGAGCTACAACACAATGGCATTAAATATACTGATCCCAAGGATATTGTTAATATCATGGCAGAGCGATTAAGTGCAAACATCGCACCCCTGCCACCCCCTAAAGGGCCCATCTCAATACCGACAGATTGCCAAATTCCAGTTATAATGGCCATACATGTAAAAAATGCACTCTCCAAAGCTAAGAATACAGCATCCATGGGATTAGACGACATCCCAAGCTGTGTACTACATGAACTACAAAATGAACTGGCACCTCACCTAAGTGTCATGTTTAATCATAGCCTCACCTCTGGCTTCATGCCCACTGAGTGATGCACAGCTACAGTTATCCCATTCCACAAGGGGGGAATCCAATTTGGATCCCGGGGACTACCGCCCCATCAGTCTGTCGAGCCTGATCTACAAGGCCATGGAACGTATTGTCATGGAACATATAAACAAAAACATTGGCAATCTTCAAACACTGGACCCCATGCAGTTTGGGTTCGTGAAGGACAGATCTTGTCTCCTGAACCTGATTGACTTCTTCAAATCAGTCTCCAGAGCAGTGGACAAGGGTAAGGTGATCTACACAGCCTATCTGGACCTCGCCAAGGCCTTTGACACCACCCCCACTCTGGAATTATAGATAAACTTACTAAGCTGGGCATTAATCCCTACATCACTCAATGGGTTGCCAACTGGCTTACTAACAGAACCCACACTGTAAAAGTAGCCGACTCCAAATCCAGCTCCAGACAAGTAGGAAGTGGAGAACCTCAGGGTTCTGTCCTGGTACCGCTCTTTTTTGGCGTCTACTTCTCTGAAGTACAGGCCAACACTAAGGGACTCTGGCTAACAAAGTTCACAGATGACTGCAAACTGGGAGCCATTATTGAATCCCCAAATGATGTGGATATTCTACAAAAGGGCCTTACAGAAACAGATGCTTGGTGCCAGAGCCATGGGCTCAAGCTCAATGCCAAGAAATGTATAGTTATCCCTTTGGGAAAAAACATGTACCCATGAATTACCACATGGGTTGCAGTACACTAAACATCGAAAGTGTGATAAGAGACTTAGGGACACAGGTGGACAGTGGGCTCACCTTCGATAACCACATCATAACAACAGTCAGGAAATCCTTCTATGTGGGACACCTCATCACTAAGGGCTTTTCATCCAGAAAAAAGGAGGTTATTGTCTCACTGTACTCATCCCTCATTAGACCCATTATAGAATACAATGCCCCATTTGGTATATACCTATCAAGACAACTGCAACAACTGGTACAGCTGCAGAAATGCCTCATTAAAAGAATCACAGGCCTAAAACATATGCCCTATGCTAACCATCTAAAAAAACTCCACCTATAATCTGTCACATATCGTCTAATCAGAGGCGATCTCTGCTTAACATAAAAGGCCATGTCAAACTCAGAACTGTTGGACATGCTACACTTAAAGAAATCCCAATCCCTCAGAGACACACGCTCTAGGGATAGGTTCCTGACCCAGAGACTTCCCAGACTCTGGAATAGACTGCCCTTACATGTCAAGCAGAGTGCCTCTTTGGCCCTCTTCAAAAGGAACCTTGATGATTGGATGGGAGATAGGAAATTCACCCTGGAGATCACATCAGTGGTCAGAGCAAGACAGGAGTCCAGGGAAGTAAATACTGTCGGAAGAAATAGCCAGGGAATTGTTATGGCTAGGCTTATGTAGGCCATAGGGCAGATAGCCTAGTACCAACCTATGAACCTATGAAGTGAACACAGTAGTCCCCACTTACTGCAGAGAGAGAGAGAGAGAGAGAGAGAGACCACAGTATTCTATGAAACAATTAAATAGAAAAATAAATAACTACAGAGAGACACAGACCACAATATTCAAAGAAACAAATAAATAGAAAAATAAAATGCAGTACAATCTCTAACACTGCAAGTTTGTACTTAACTCAGCTAGTAATGCAGTTGATTGTAGGTATGTAGCAGAAGCCAAACAACTCAGATATTGAACAGTAATAAATTCAAAGATATGTGACTAACACTTATAAACACAGAGAAACCCTCTAGGCTAAGAGTTTAACACTGAATATCAATAAAGTGAAAAGAAATAGCCCCCACTTACTGCAGAGAGAGAGAGAGAGAGAGAGAGAGACCACAGTGTTCGATGAAAAAATTAAATAGAGTAATAAATAACTACAGAGAGACACAGACCACAATATTCAATGAAACGATTAGACAGAAAAATAAAATGCAGCACAATCCTTAACACTACAAATTTGTACTTAACTCAGCTAGTAATGCAGTTGATTGTAGATATGTAGCAGAAGCCAATCAACTCAGATATTGAGCAGTAATGAATTTGAAGATATGTGACTAACACTTATAAATACAGAGAAACCCTCTAGGCTACTGGTTTAACACTGAATATCAATGAAGTGAAACATAATGGCCCCCACTTACTGAAGAGAGAGAGAGAAAGAGAGAGAGACCACAGTATTCTATGAAACAATTAAATAGAAAAATAAATAAGTACAGAGAGAAACAGACCACAATATTCAATGAAACAATTAAATAGACAGAAATATAAAATGCCATACAATCTTTAACACTGCAAGTTTATACTTAACTCAGCTAGTAATGCAGTTGATTGTAGGTATGTAGCAGAAGCCAAACAACTCAGATATTGAGCAGTAATAAATTCAAAGATATGCGAATAACACTTATAAATACAGAATTATTTATAATTTATTCATTTTACATTTGTTTACCGGGATAGCCCGACTGGATTCATGTCCATTTTCAGCATGGGCCCATGGAGAAAAGCTCCACATAGATAAACTTAAATAGATTACACAGAAGTTAGCAAATAATTATAAAAACAAAGTGATTATATACAATGGCTTAGTAGTGTTCCCTAGTAGGGACTCACAATTCTCATGAACAGACACAATTAAATGTAAGAGACATCAGATTGGAAGCAGAGCTTGGTGACATAGTTGCAAGTTATGATAAATACAGAATATGCTTTCAGTTTATAACTTAATCAGGGTTGGTACATGGGCATAGCCAATTCACTTTGAGATACTATTTGAGTTTTTTTTTTTTTGAAGAGACCTTTGGAGGATTGTAGGGTTATATAGTTTGGCAATGAATTCTGGTTTTGCCAATGAAGTTGGCAAACAGGTATTCACCAGCTTTGTTATTAGCTTTGTTGGTTTGGACCAGTAGTTTATCGGCTGACTGTAGGGATCTCAGGTTGCTATATGGCTTAATAATATTTTTAGGTGAGGGGGTATCCTCAGGGTGGTACAAAATGTTGTGCACTATTAAGAGTTGATTGAATTTAATTAAGCTGGGCAGTTCTAGCCACTCTAGTCTTTTAAGTTTCTGGTAGTGGTGGGTTCTATAAGTGGAGCCAGTGGCAATCTGGCAATATGATTCTAGCTATGGGACAGCTTACCTAGTTTGGATTTGTTGAGGTTTGAGAGTACATGTGAGGCATATAAAAGAGTAGAGAGTAGGTGTGATCGGGTGATTGCAGTCCTATCCAGTGGGGTTAAAATGTCTTGTTTCTATACAGTGAGCCAAGCTTCTTATTGAGGGTCTGTATGGTTTTGTTGACCGGTAGGTCAAATTTGAGATTATTGTCTATGATAACTCCTAGCAGTTTGGTGTGATGATCTGGGGAAATAGAGGTATAATTGTTAGATGTGACAGAGAATGAAAGTGTGGTAGATCTACTTGTGGGGGAGAAGAGTAGAAGTTTAGTTTTATTGGGGTTCAGAAGTAGGCATTAGTGGATGAGCCAGTTCTCGATAGTGTTAAATGTATTTTGGGTTAAGGTTTGCAGTTCAGATGGGGAGGTGGCTATGCAGATCAGAGTGGAATTATCTGCATATTGAATGTAGGTAGCTTTAGGGATAGCAGTGTGAAGGTTGTTGATAAAAATAGAGAAGAGTAGTGGACCTAGTATGGCAACTTGAGGGACACCAAGTGTGAGATGTAGCTGGCTGGAGAGTTTGTCCTGCCATAGTACCACCTATTGTCTACCAGTCAGGTAGGACTGAAACCACTGGATAGCAGGCTTGTTAAAGGAAACAGATTTTAGTGAAAGAATGAGAAGTTCATGGTAGACCATGTCAAAGGCTTTTGATAGGTCAAGAAAGAAGGTGAAGGTTAGCCTATTGTCATTCCCGTTTTGGTTTATGGCAGTAGTAAAGTAAATGAGGGTTGAGGTGGTGCTGTGGTATGTTTAACACTGAATATCAATGAAGTGAAACACAGTAGCCCACACTTACTGCAGAGAGAGAGAGAGAGAGAGAGAGAGAGAGAGAGAGAGACCACAGTATTCTATGAAACAATTAAATGGAAAAATAAATAACTACAGAGAGACACATACCACAATAATCAATGAAACAATTAAATAGACAGAAAAATAAAATGCAGTACAATCTTTAACACTGCAAGTTCGTACTTAACTCAGCTAGTAATGCAGTTGATTGTAGGTATGTTGCAGAAGCCAAACAACTCAGCTATTGAGCAGTAATAAATTCAAAGATATGTGACTAACACTTATAAATACAGAGAAACCCTCTAGGTTAAAGGTTTAACACTGAATATAAATGAAATGAATGAAATTGATGCTCCACACCTATGGTTACCCCCTCGTTGGTCAGGTCTGACCATAAGCTAATCACCCTTGACATTTACATCTCACCCGCACCCCCCCCAGTAGGGAAACCTCTATAAAAAACTTCTCCAAAGCCAACTTCACGCTACTCAAGTCAGAAGTGACAAACTTCATGACACCCATGCAGATGGGAACTGAAATTCGACTGCTGAATCCTACACTAAGGCACTGTACGAGCACATTCACTTGTGCATGAATCGTGCCATCCCCAATAGAACCAAGACGCTCTCCTTCGAAAAAATGAAGCCAATCTGGTGGTCTCTTGCCATAAACAAACTTTAGAACAAAAGGAAGAAACTGTTACAGAAAAGACAAAATCCCAGGATGCAAAAAACTCCCTTACCAGCCTCAGTAAGAAGCTGAGATCCCTCATAAAATCCTCCAAAGCTTGTTGCAAAAATAAAACTGCCAAAGATTCCAAAGACAACCACAAGGCATTCTATAGCTATGTCAAGAATCTAAATGGCAATGCTCAGATCTGCTCTGAGCTACAACAGAATGGCATTAAATAGACTGATCCCAAGAATATTGCCAATATACTGGCAGATCGATTCAGTGCAGACTTCACCCCCCTCTCACCCCCTAAAGGGCCTATCTCAATACCGAGCGTTTGTTGAATTCCAGTAATAATGACCACACAGGTAAAAATGCACTCTCCAAAGCTAAGAATACAGCATCCATGGGACCAGAGGACATCCCCGGCTGTGTACTACATAAACTACAAAATGAAGTGGCACCTCATCTAAGTGTCATGTTTAATCATAGCCCCACCTCAAGCTTCGTGCCCATTGAGTGACGCACAGCTACAGATATCCCACTCCACAAGGGGGGATCCATTTTGGATCCCGGGAACTACCACCACATCAGTCTGATGAGCCTGATCTACAAGGCCATGGAACATATTATCATGGAACTTATAAACAAAGACATTGGCAACCTTCAAACACTGGACCCCATGCAATTTGGGTTCGTGAAGGGCAGATCTTGTCTCCTGAACCTGATTCACTTCTTCGAATCCATCTCCAGAGCCGTGGACAAGGGTAAGGTGGTCCACATAGCCTACCTGGACCTTGCCAAGGCCTTTGACACCATCCCCCACTCTGGAATTATCGATAAACTTATTAAGCTGGGCATTAATCCCTACATCACTCGATGGGTTGACAATTGGCTTCCTGACAGAACCCACACTGTAAAAGTATCTTACTCCAACTCCAGCTCCAGACAAGTGGAGTACCTCAGGGTTCAGTTCTGGGTCCGCTTTTGTTTGGCATCTACTTCTCTGAAGTACAGGCCAACACTAAGGGACTCTGGCTAACAAAGTTCAGAGATGACTGCAAACTGGTAGCCATTTTTGAATCCCCAAATGTTGTGGATATTCTACAAAAGGGCCTTACAGGAACAGATGCTTGGTACCAGAGCCATGGGCTCAAGCTCAATGCCAAGAAATGTATATTTATCCCTTTGGGAAAAACATGTACCCATGAATTACCACATGCGTGGCAGTACACTAAACACTGAAATTGAAACACAATAGCCCCCACTTACTGCAGAGAGAGAGAGAGAGACCAAAATATTCTATGAAACAATTAAATAGAAAAATAAATAATTACAAAGAGACACAGACCACAATATTCAATGAAGCAATTAAATAGACATAAAAATAAAATGCAGTACTATCTTTAACACTGCAAGTTTGTACTTTACTCAGCTAGTAATGCAGTTGATTGTAGGTATATAGCAGAAGCCAAACAACTCAGATATTGAGCAGTAAGAAATTCAAAGATATGTGACTAACACTTATAAATACAGAGAAACCCTCTAGGCTATGAGCTTAACACTGAATATGAATAAAGTGAAACACAATAGTCCCCACTTACTGCAGAGAGAGAGAGAGAGAGAGAGAGACCACATTATTCTCTGAAACAATTAAATAGAAAAATAAATAACTACAGAGAGACACAGACCACAATATTGAATCACATAATTAAATAGACAGAAAAATAAAATGCAGTACTATCTTTAACACTGCAAGTTTGTACTTAACTCAGCTAGCAATGCCGTTGATTGTTGGTATGTAGCAGAAGCCAAACAACTCAGATATTGAGCAGTAATAAATTAAAAGATATGTGACTAACACTTATAAATACAGAAAACCCTCTAGGCTATGAGTTTAACACTGAATATGAATGAAGTGAAACACAATAGCCCCCACTTACTGCAGAGAGAGAGAGAGAGAGAGACCACAGTATTCTATGAAACAATTAAATAGAAAAATAAATAACTACAAAGAGACACAGACCACAATATTCAATGAAACAATTAAATAGAAAGAAAAATAAAATGCAGTACTATCTTTAACACTGCAAGATTTTACTTTACTCAGCTAGTAATGCAGATGATTGTATGTATGTAGCAGAAGCCAAACAACTCAGATATTGAGCAGTAATAAATTCAAAGATATGTGACTAACACTTATAAATACAGAGAAACCCCCTTGGCTAAGAAGTTTACACTGAATATCAAAGAAGTGAAACACAATAGTCGCCACTTACTGCAGAGAGAGAGAGAGAGAGAGAGAGAGAGAGAGACCACAATGTTCGATGAAACAATTAAACAGAAAAATAAATAACTACCGAGTGACACAGACCACAATATTCAATGAAACAATTACACAGACAGAAAAATAAAATGCAGTACTATCTTTAACACTGCAAGATTTTACTTTACTCAGCTAGTAATGCACATGATTGTAAGTATGTAGCAGAAGCCAAACAACTCAGATAATGAGCAGTAATAAATTCAAATATATGTGACTAATAGTTATAAATACAGAGAAACCCTCTAGGCTAAGAGTTTAACACTGAATATCAATGAAGGGAAACACAACAGCCCCCACTTACTGCCGAGAGAGAGAGAGAGAGAGAGAGAGAGAGAGTGAGACCACAGTGTTCGATGAAAAATTAAATAAAATAATAAATAACTACAAAGAGACACAGACCACAATATTCAATTAAACAATTAAATAGACAGAAAAATTAAATGCAGTACACTCTTTAACACTGCAAGTTTGTACTTAACTCAGCTAGTAATGCAGTTGATTGTAGGTATGTAGCAGAAGCCAAACAACTGAGATATTGAGCAGTAATAAATTAAAAGATATGTGACTAACACTTATAAATACAGAGAAACCCTCTAGGCTATGAGTTTAACACTGAATATGAATGAAATGAAACACAATAGCCCCCACTTACTGCAGAGAGAGAGAGACAGAGAGACCACAGTATTCTATGAAACAATTAAATAGAAAAATAAATAACTACAAAGAGACACAGACCACAATATTCAATAAAACAATTAAATAGACAGAAAAATAAAATGCAGTACTATCTTTAACACTGGAAGATTGTACTTTACTCAGCTAGTAATGCAGTTGATTGTAGGTATGTAGCAGAAGCCAAACAACTCAGATATTGAGCATTAATAAATTCAAAGATATGTGACTAACACTTATAAATACAGAGAAACCCTCTAGGCTATGAGCTTAACATTGAACATGAATGAAGTGAAACACAATAGCCCCCACTTACTGCAGAGAGAGAGAGAGAGAGAAAGAAAAAGAGACCACAGTATTCTATGAAACAATTAAATAGAAAAATAAATAACTACAGAAAGACACAGACCACAATATTCAATGAAACAATTAAATAGACAGAAAAAATAAAATGCAGTACAATCTTTAACACTGCAAGTTTGTACTTAAATCAGCTAGTAATGCAGTTGATTTTAGGTGTGTAGCAAAAGCCGAATAACTCAGATATTGAGCAATAATAAATTCAAAGATATGTGATGAACATTTATAAATACAGAGAAACCCTCTTGGCTAAAAGTTTAAAACTGAATATCAATGAAGTGAAACACAATAGCCCCCACTTTCTGCAGAGAGAGAGAGAGAGAGACCACAGTATTATATGAAACAATTAAATAGAAAAATAAATAACCACAGAAAGACACAGACCACAATATTGAATGAAACAATTAAATAGACAGAAAAATAAAATGCAGTACAATCTTTAACACTGCAAGTTTGTACTTAACTCAGCTTGTAATGCAGTTTATTGTAGGTATGAGTAGAAGCAAAACAACTTAGATATTTAGCAGTAATAAATTCACAGATATGTGACTAACACTTATAAATACAGATAAACCCTCTAGGCTACTAGTGTAACACTGAATATCAATGAAGTGAAACACAATAGCCCCACTTAATGCAGAGAGAGAGAGAGAGAGAGAGAGAGAGAGAGATTCAATGTTCAAACAAACAATGAAAAATAAATGACTACAGAGAGACACAGACCACAATATTCAATGAAACAATTAAATAGACAGAAAAATAAAATGCAGTACAATCTTTAACACTGCAAGTTTGTACCTAACACAGCTAGTAATGCAGTTGATTGTATGTATGTAGCAGAAGCCAAACAACTCAGATAATGAGCAGTAATAAATTCAAATATATGTGGCTAACAGTTATAAATACAGAGAAACCCTCTAGGCTAAGAGTTTAACACTGAATATCAATGAAGTGAAACACAATAGCCCCCACTTACTGTAGAGAGAGAGAGAGAGAGAGAGCACAGTATTCTATGAAACAATTAAACAGAAAAATAAATAACTACAGAGAGACACAGACCACAATATTCAATGAAACAACTAAATAGACAGAAAAATAAAATGCAGTACAGTCTTTAACACTGAAAGTTTGTACTTAACTTAGCTAGTAATGCAGTTGATAGTAGGTATGTAGCAGAAGCCAAACAACTCAGATATTGAGCAGTAATAAATTCAAAGATATGTGGCTAACACTTATAAATACAGAGAAACCCTCTAAGCTAAGAATTTAACACTGAACATTAATGAAGTGACACACAATAGCCCCCACTTTCTGCAGACAGAAAGAGAGAGAGAGAGAGAGACCACAATATTCTATGAAACAATTAAATAGAAAAATAAATAACTACAGAGACACAGACCACAATATTCAATGAAACAATTAAATAGACAGAAAAATAAAATGCAGTACAATCTTTAACACTGCAAGTTTGTACTTAACTCAGCTAGTAATGCAGTTGATTGTAGGTATGTAGCAGAAGCCAAACAACTCAGATATTGAGCAGTAATAAATTCAAAGATATGTGACTAACACTTATAAATACAGAGAAACCCTCTAGGCTAAGAGTTTAACACTGAATATCAATGAAGTGAAACACAATAGCCCCCACTTACTGCAGAGAGAGAGAGAGAGAGAGAGACCACAGTATTCTATGAAACAATTAAATAGAAAAATAAATAACTACAGAGAGACACAGACCACAATATTCAATGAAACAATTAAATAGACAGAAAAATAAAATGCAGTACAATCTTTAACACTGGAAGTTTTTACTTTACTCAGCTAGTAATGCAGATGATTGTAGGTATGTAGCAGAAGCCAAACAACTCAGATATTGAGCAGTAATAAATTCAAAGATATGTGACTAACACTTATAAATACAGAGAAACCCTCTAGGCTAAGAGTTTAACACTGAATATCAATGAAGTGAAACACAATAGCCCCCACTTACTGCAGAGAGAGAGAGAGAGAGAGAGAGACCACAGTATTCTATGAAACAATTAAATAGAAAAATAAATAACTACAAAGAGACACAGACCACAATATTCAATGAAACAATTAAATAGAAAGAAAAATAAAATGCAGTACTATCTTTAACACTGCAAGATTTTACTTTACTCAGCTAGTAATGCAGATGATTGTATGTATGTAGCAGAAGCCAAACAACTCAGATATTGAGCAGTAATAAATTCAAATATATGTGACTAATAGTTATAAATACAGAGAAACCCTCTAGGCTAAGAGTTTAACACTGAATATCAATGAAGGGAAACACAACAGCCCCCACTTACTGCCAAGAGAGAGAGAGAGAGAGAGAGACCACAGTATTCTATGAAACAATTAAATAGAAAAATAAATAACTACAAAGAGACACAGACCACAATATTCAATGAAACAATTAAATAGACAGAAAAATAAAATGCAGTACACTCTTTAACACTGCAAGTTTGTACTTAACTCAGCTAGTAATGCAGTTGATTGTAGGTATGTAGCAGAAGCCAAACAACTCAGATATTGAGCAGTAATAAATTCAAAGATATGTGACTAACACTTATAAATACAGAGAAACCCTCTAGGCTAAGAGTTTAACACTGAATATCAATGAAATGAAACACAATAGCCCCCACTTACTGCAGAGAGAGAGAGAAAGACAGAGAGACCACAGTATTCTATGAAACAATTAAATAGAAAAATAAATAACTACAAAGAGACACAGACCACAATATTCAATAAAACAATTAAATAGACAGAAAAATAAAATGCAGTACTATTTTTAACACTGCAAGTTTGTACTTAACTCAGCTAGCAATGCCGTTGATTGTTGGTATGTAGCAGAAGCCAAACAACTCAGATATTGAGCAGTAATAAATTCAAAGATATGTGACTAACACTTATAAATACAGAGAAACCCTCTAGGCTATGAGTTTAACACTGAATATGAATGAAGTGAAACACAATAGCCCCCACTTACTGCAGAGAGAGAGAGAGAGAGAGACCACAGTATTCTATGAAACAATTAAATAGAAAAATAAATAACTACAAAGAGACACAGACCACAATATTCAATGAAACAATTAAATAGAAAGAAAAATAAAATGCAGTACTATCTTTAACACTGCAAGATTTTACTTTACTCAGCTAGTAATGCAGATGATTGTATGTATGTAGCAGAAGCCAAACAACTCAGATATTGAGCAGTAATAAATTCAAAGATATGTGACTAACGCTTATAAATACAGAGAAACCCCCTAGGCTAAAAATGTAACACTGAATATCAATGCAGTGAAACACAATAGTCGCCACTTACTGCAGAGAGAGAGAGAGAGAGAGAGAGAGAGAGAGACCACAATGTTCGATGAAACAATTAAATAGAAAAATAAATAACTACAGAGTGACACAGACCACAATATTCAATGAAACAATTACACAGACAGAAAAATAAAATGCAGTACTATCTTTAACACTGCAAGATTTTACTTTACTCAGCTAGTAATGCACATGATTGTAAGTATGTAGCAGAAGCCAAACAACTCAGATAATGAGCAGTAATAAATTCAAATATATGTGACTAATAGTTATAAATACAGAGAAACCCTCTAGGCTAAGAGTTTAACACTGAATATCAATGAAGGGAAACACAACAGCCCCCACTTACTGCCAAGAGAGAGAGAGAGAAAAAGAGAGAGAGTGAGACCACAGTGTTCGATGAAAAAATAAATAAAATAATAAATAACTACAAAGAGACACAGACCACAATATTCAATTAAACAATTAAATAGACATAAAATTTAAATGCAGTACACTCTTTAACACTGCAAGTTTGTACTTAACTCTGCTAGTAATGCAGTTGATTGTAGGTATGTAGCAGAAGCCAAACAACTGAGATATTGAGCAGTAATAAATTAAAAGATATGTGACTAACACTTATAAATACAGAGAAACCCTCTAGGCTATGAGTTTAACACTGAATATGAATGAAATGAAACACAATAGCCCCCACTTACTGCAGAGAGAGAGAGAGAAAGACAGAGAGACCACAGTATTCTATGAAACAATTAAATAGAAAAATAAATAACTACAAAGAGACACAGACCACAATATTCAATGAAACAATTAAATAGACAGAAAAATAAAATGCAGTACTATCTTTAACACTGCAAGTTTGTACTTAACTCAGCTAGTAATGCAGTTGATTGTAGGTATGTAGCAGAAGCCAAACAACTCAGATATTGAGCAGTAATAAATTCAAAGATATGTGACTAACACTTATAAATACAGAGAAACCCTCTAGGCTATGAGTTTAACACTGAATATCAATGAAGTGAAACACAATAGCCCCACTTAATGCAGAGAGAGAGAGAGAGAGAGAGAGACTGCAGTATCTACAAAACAATTAAATGGAAAAATAAATGACTACAGAGAGACACAGACCACAATATTCAATGAAACAATTAAATAGACAGAAAAATAAAATGCAGTACAATCTTTAACACTGCAAGTTTGTACCTAACACAGCTAGTAATGCAGTTGATTGTATGTATGTAGCAGAAGCCAAACAACTCAGATAATGAGCAGTAATAAATTCAAATATATGTGGCTAACAGTTATAAATACAGAGAAACCCTCTAGGCTAAGAGTTTAACACTGAATATCAATGACATTGAATATGAATGAAGTGAAACACAATAGCCCCCACTTACTGCAGAGAGAGAGAGAGAGAGAGAGAGAAAAGAGACCACAGTATTATATGAAACAATTAAATAGAAAAATAAATAACTACAGAAAGACACAGACCACAATATTCAATGAAACAATTAAATAGACAGAAAAATTAAATGCAGTACAATCTTTAACACTGCAAGTTTGTACTTAAATCAGCTAGTAATGCAGTTGATTTTAGGTGTGTAGCAAAAGCCGAATAACTCAGATATTGAGCAGTAATAAATTCAAAGATATGTGACGAGCATTTATAAATACAGAGAAACCCTCTAGGCTAAAAGTTTAAAACTGAATATCAATGAAGTGAAACACAATAGCCCCCACTTTCTGCAGAGAGAGAGAGAGAGAGAGAGAGACCACAGTATTATATGAAACAATTAAATAGAAAAATAAATAACTACAGAGAGACACAGACCACAATATTGAATGAAACAATTAAATAGACAGAAAAATAAAATGCAGTACAATCTTTAACACTGCAAGTTTGTACTTAACTCAGCTTGTAATGCAGTTTATTGTAGGTATGAGTAGAAGCAAAACAACTTAGATATTTAGCAGTAATAAATTCACAGATATGTGACTAACACTTATAAATACAGATAAACCCTCTAGGCTACTAGTGTAACACTGAATATCAATGAAGTGAAACACAATAGCCCCACTTAATGCAGAGAGAGAGAGAGAGAGAGAGAGACTGCAGTATCTACAAAACAATTAAATGGAAAAATAAATGACTACAGAGAGACACAGACCACAATATTCAATGAAACAATTAAATAGACAGAAAAATAAAATGCAGTACAATCTTTAACACTGCAAGTTTGTACCTAACACAGCTAGTAATGCAGTTGATTGTATGTATGTAGCAGAAGCCAAACAACTCAGATAATGAGCAGTAATAAATTCAAATATATGTGGCTAACAGTTATAAATACAGAGAAACCCTCTAGGCTAAGAGTTTAACACTGAATATCAATGAAGAGAAACACAATAGCCCCCACTTACTGTATAGAGAGAGAGAGAGAGAGAGACCACAGTATTCTATGAAACAATTAAATAGAAAAATAAATAACTACAGAGAGACACAGACCACAATATTCAATGAAACAACTAAATAGACAGAAAAATAAAATGCAGTACAGTCTTTAACACTGAAAGTTTGTACTTAACTTAGCTAGTAATGCAGTTGATAGTAGGTATGTAGCAGAAGCCAAACAACTCAGATATTGAGCAGTAATAAATTCAAAGATATGTGGCTAACACTTATAAATACAGAGAAACCCTCTAAGCTAAGAATTTAACACTGAACATTAATGAAGTGACACACAATAGCCCCCACTTCAGAGAGAGAAAGAGAGAGAGAGATACCACAGTATTCTATGAAACAATTAAATAGACAGAAAAATAAAATGCAGTGCAATCTTTAACACTGCAAGTTTGTACTTATCTTAGCAAGTAATGCAGTTAATTGTAGGTATGTAGCAGAAGCCAAACAACTCAGATATTGAGCAGTAATAAATTCAAAGATATGTGAGTAACACATATAAATACAGAGAAACCCTCTAGACTACGGGTTTAACACTGACTATGAATGAACTGAAATATGATAGCCCCCACTTACTGCAGAGAGAGAGAGAGAGAGAGACCACAGTATTCTATGAAACAAGAGACACAGACCACAATATTCAATGAAACAATTAAATAGACAGAAAAATAAAATGCAGTACAATCTTTAACACTGCAAGTTTGTACTTAACTCAGCTAATAATGCAGTTGATTGTAGGTATGTAGCAGAAGCCAAACAACTGAGATATTGAGCAGTAATAAATTCAAACATATGTGACTAACACTTATAAATACAGAGAAACCCTCTAGGCCACAAGTTACAAGTTTAACATGAATATCAATGAAGTGAAACACAATAATCACCACTTACTGCAGAGACAGAAAGAGAGAGAGACCACAGTGTTCGGTGAAACAATCAAATAGAAAAAAAATAACTACAGAGACACAGACCACAATATTCAATGAAACAATTAAACAGACAGAAAAATAAAATGCAGTACAATCTTTAACACTGCAAGTTTGTACTTAACTCAGCTAGTAATGCATTTGATTGTAGGTATGTAGCAGAAGCCAAACAACTCAGATATTGAGCAGTAATAAATTCACAGATATGTGACTAACACTTATAAATACAGAGAAATCCTCTAGGTTACATGTTTAACACTGAATATCAATGAAGTAAAACACAATAGCCCCCACTTACTGCAGAGAGAGAGAGAGAGAGAGAGAGAGACCACAGTATTCTATGAAACAATTAAATAGAAAAATAAATGACTACAGAGAAAGAAAGACCACAATATTTAATGAAACAATTAATTAGACTGAAAAATAAAACGCAGTACAATATTTAACACTTCAAGTTTGTACTTAACTCAGCTAGTAATGTAGTTGGTTGTAGGTATGTAGCAGAAGTCAAACAACTCAGATATTGAGCAGTAATAAATTCGAAGATATGTGACTTACACTTATAAATGTTATTTATTTTTATTTATTTTACATTTGTTGACCGGGCTAGTCTAACTAGATACATGTCCATTTTCAGTAGAGGCCCAGGGAGAAAAGCTCCTAGACAGATATATAAATACAATATAGTAAGTTACAATAGTCCAAGTATATAACAGCTGTTGTTAGTAAAATACAATACTCCTAGTGAGCATAACACAAGACAGTATAAGGGAATGTGCAAGAGATATTATAATATACATATATACATATTTTAAATTGCAATAACATGGTCTTTGGTTGATTAAGGATAAGTAAATAAAGATGAAGAATATTGAAACTAGTGTATATAGAGAAAGTTAGTCAGGGTTAGCACAGGGGCATAACCAATGTGTACTGAGAAATAGTTTTTGATTCTGTTTAAAAAGTGTCAATGAAGACAGAGATATGAGTTCAGTGGGAAGAAGATTCCAGTGCTTGCCAACAGTATTAGAGAACAGAGAGTCTCCTGCTAAGTTGCTGGATCTGCTGGTGTTGATAAGGAGTTTGTTTGAGGAGTGTAAATGTTTAAAAATGTTATATGGGGTAATGAGGCAACAGAGTATTGGAGTGTTGGTGGGTTGATACAGGGTCCTATGGCCTATGACAAGCTGGTGAAATTGCAGTTGGTTTTGGAACTCTAGCCATCCTAGTTGCTTAAGATTAAGACAGTGATGAGTTCTAAAAGGAGAGCCTGTTGCAAATCTAGCAATATTATTATAGGAGATTGTCAGTTTGTTGAGGTTGTTTTTAGAAAGATTAGTGTATATAGGTGAAGCATAGAGTAGGGTGGAGAGTAGGTGAGTTATGGCTATGGCGGTCCTGGCTACTGGTGTAAGAAAGGGTTTGATTCTATAGAGGGAACCCAATTTCTTGTTGACTGTTTTTATTGTGCTATTTATATGAGTATCAAAGCAAAGGTTGTTATTTATTGTTATTCCTAAAAGTTTAGTGGTTGAGTTGGGAGATATGATAGTGCCATTATTAGATACGAGTGTGAAATTTATTGCTGTGGATTTTTGGGTTGGAGTGAAAAGTAAAAGTTTAGGGGTTTTTTTAGGATTTAGGAGGAGGCAGCGGTTTAAAAAACATTGTTCTATTGCATTAAATGCTTTTTGGGTAAGGGGATTGTAGTTCAGTTGGAGACGTGGCTGAACAAATTATTGTGGAGTTGTCTGCATATTGAATACAGGTGGCATCAGGAATTGCTGAGTGAAGGTCATTAATAAAAATGGTGAATAGGAGTGGGCCTAATATAGAGCCCTGTGGAACACCTAGGGAAATAGGGAGGTGAGTAGATAGATTGTTTCCCATAGCATAGCCTGTTGTCTATTGTCTAAGTAAGATTTAAATCAATTTATGGCTAGAGGTTCAAGTGAGAGGGATTTCAGTATATTTAAAAGGAGCTGGTGATTAACCATGTCGAAAGCTTTAGATAAATCAATAAAGACTGCAGAGGAGAGAATTTTGTTGTTGCGGTTTTTGTTGATGAAGTCTGTGAAGGTTAACAGGGCAGTGGTAGTACTGTGGAAAGGTCTGAATCCATGTTGACAATTGGCTAGAAAGTTATTTTGGAGTAGGTGGTTAGGTAGTTGCTTATGGATGCATTTCTCCATTATTTTTGCTAGAGGAGATAGAAGAGCTATAGGATAGTTAGAAAAGCCGTTAGAAGTCTTACCTTTATGTAGTGGGATGATGTGAGAAATTTTCCAGATAGATGGGATAGTTCCTTCACTTATAGTTCTGTTAACCAAAATGGAAATGGGATAGGCTATGGCTTTAGCTCCTTTTTGCAGATATTCTGCTGGAAGTTTGTCATCTGAGGGGGGTAGTAGGTTTTAGTTTCTGGAGAAGGGAGCAAATAAAGGAAGTTGAAACTGGTTTTAAATGAAATGATGGAGGTGGGCTTGTAATAGATGTAGGCAGATTTGAGGTATATGGAGATAGTTGACTAGCAAGAGTTTGTATGGCGTCTGTGAAGAAAGAATTGAAGGCATTAGCTGTTTGTGTGGGATTATCAGGGTTAGAGCTTTGTGGGTTAGGTGTGATAGATTGACCTGGATATAGCAGTTTGTTAATGCTAGTCCAGAACTTTTGTGGCTTCTTATGGTAAGTTTGTTGTAGCTGGAAGTAGAAGTTCTTTTTGTCTAAGAGGATGGCTGTTTTAGTATTATTTCTAAGTTGTCTAAAGGTTTGGTGGTCAGTGGAATTTTTAGTAGTACGCCATTTTGCCCAGGATTTGTTTCTAAGAAGGACTTTTTGCCTAGTAGCATTTGAGAGCCAAGGGGCAGATTTAGCTTTATTTCTAACAGAGCGAGTTGGGGCGTGATGGTTGAGGATGGTTAAGAATGTGGAATTAAAGTATTCCACTGCTTCATTTAGTGGGAGGGATTTTAGAGGTGACCAATTACACTGCTTGAGTTCTGCTTGGAAAAGTTCTGGGTTAAAATGCTTTTTGGTGTGTATTATCCTGAAATTGTTTGGGTAAGTTAGGTTGGTTTTGTGTCTGATAATAAAAGTTAGTGAGTGGCCACTTAGATCATCTGGGAGGGTTCCTACTCGGTATGTTTGATGAGGAGTATTATTTTATTTATTTATTTATTTTATTTTACGTATTTTACATTTGTTGACCGGGCTAGTCTAGCTGGATACATGTCCATTTTCAGTAGAGGCCCGGGGAGTTAAGCTCCAGAGTTTAAGATGAATTACATTAAAGAAATAACAAGAAAGTAAAGATTAAAAAGAGTACAAAGAGTACAAACAAAAAAATAAAAAGCATTATAACTACAGACATAGTTATAAAGTTAACAATATTGTGCCAAGGATAATGTTGCAAGTGACATTTTGAAAAAAAAATAATAATACCAAATGTACAATATTTTTTTTTTTTTTTTTGGAAGTAGTAGGAAGGGGAAATATGACAGTGGATGTAAATAAGAGGGAGGTTATAGGTTATAAGATGAAGGTTTTAGTCAGGTGGCAAGAGCTAGTGTTAGTCAGGATTAGTACAGGGGCACATCCATTGTGATTTGAGGTGGAGTTTAATTTTCGTTTTGAAGAGAGATTTTGAGGGAATAGTGGAAAGTTCAGAAGGAAGCAGGTTCCAGTGTTTTCCAACAGTGTTGGAGAAGATGGAATCACCAGATTTGTTGTTTGCTTTGTCAATATTTACAAGAAGTTTGTGTGCGGATCTTAGAGATTTTAGGTTATGGTAGGGGTAGATAAGGGTAGATAGTATAGGTGTTTTGTCAGGTTGATACAGTATTTGATGGGCTATGGTTAATTGATTGATTTTAAGTTGGTGCTGAAATTCAAGCCAGCCTAGTTGCTTTAGATTAATACAGTGGTGGGTTCTGAAAGGGTTACCTGTAGCAAATCTGGCTATGTTGTGGTAAGAGTTTTCTAATTTAAGAAGATTCTTTTTTGATAAGTTAGTAAATATGGGTGAGGCATAGAGGAGGGGAGAGATAAGGTGGGAGTGGGCAATAGTAATTCTAGATTCTGGAGTGAGGAAAGGTTTGATCCGGTAAAGAGAGCCTATTTTTTTGTTAATATTTTTCAAAGTGTTGCTTATATGGGTATCAAAGTTAAGGTTGTTGTCTATGGTAATTCCTAACAGTTTAGTAGTGGGTTCTTGTGATATAGGTGTGCCATTTTTAGATGTTATTGTAAAGTCTATAGGGGGAGATTTACTGGAGGGTGTAAAGAGAAGGAGTTTCTTTTTTTATGGATTAAGTAGGAGACAGCATTGAGAAAACCATTCTTCAACGGAGTTAAATATGTGTTGTGTAAGGGAGTGAAGATTAGGTACTGATGTGGCTGAGCAAATGAGTGTGGAGTCATCTGCGTATTGAATGCATGTAGCTTGTGGAACTATTTGGTGGAGGTCATTGATAAACAAAGAAAACAGAAGGGGACCCAATATGGACCCTTGGGGGACACCAATGTTAACAGGTAGCTGGGAAGATAGGGTGGATTTCCAGAGTACTGCTTGGTGTCTGTCATTTAAGGAGGATTTGAACCAGTTAATGGGTTGGGTTTCTAGTGACAAAGATTGGAGGATGTGTATGAGTATTTGGTGGTTGAACATGTCAAAAGCCTTGGACAGGTCTAAGAATAGTGCTGAGGAAAGCGTGTTGTGGTTGCGATTTTTGTTGATTGTGTCTGTAAAGGAGAGGAGGGCAGTGGTGGTACTGTGGGAAGGTCTAAAGCCATGTTGAGTATTAGAAAGTAAGTTATTTTGGAGAAGATGGTCCAGCAGTTGCTTGTGTATACATCTTTCCATAATTTTTGATAAGGGAGAGAGCAGGGCTATAGGGCGGTAGTTTGAAATTTCAGTAGAATTTCCACCCTTGTGAAGTGGGATGATATAGGATACTTTCCAAAGTTTTGGGACATATCCCTCTGTGATGGTTCTGTTTATGAGTATGGAAATTGGGTAGGCTATGGATCTGGCTGCTAATTGCAAGTATTCTGCGGGTAGTAGGTCAGCAGAGGGGGTACAAGGTTTGAGTTTTTTGATAAGGGAGAGAATGTAGGTTGTAGGGACAGGTTGGAAGAGAAAAGGGGGATGTGGATTTAAGTTATAGTTGGCTATAGTTGTGTCATTTATAGGGAGTTGGCTGGCTAGAGTTTGAATAGTTTCAGTGAAGAAGGAATTAAAGTCATTAGCAATTTGGTTGGGATTCTTTATGTCAGAGCCTTGTGGGTTGGGTGTGGTAGGTTTACTTGGCTGTAGTAGCTGATTTATGTTAGCCCAGAACTTTTGTGGGCTGTTTTTGTGAGTTTGCTGAGATTTTAGGTAATAGTTTTTTTTATCGGTCATTATCACTTTTTTGGTCTCATTTCTCAGTAGTATGTAGTGTTGGTAATCTGTTGTGTTTTTAGTTGAGCGGGATTTGATCCAGATCTTATTTCTGAGTTAGATTTTTTGCTTTGTTTCTTTTGAGAGCCAAGGGGCAGATTTGGTTCTAATTCTAATAGAGCGGGTGGGGGCATGGTAGTTAAGTATGGTCAGGAACTTAGCATTAAAGTAATTAATCTACAGCTTCTTTGAGAGAAAGGTGTTTTAAGGGGGACCAGTTACAAGCATTCAGTTCATTTTGAAAAAGTTCCGAATTGAAGTTTTTTTTGGTTCTGATTGTTCTAGTTATGCCTTGGGTAGGAGGGTTAGTTTTGAGCCTGATAATGTAGGTAAGTAAGGGATCACTTATCTCATCAGGGAGGGTTCCTGTTTCGTAAGTATGGGGCTGACTGTTGGTGAGTATCCAATCTAGGATGCTTTCTTTGTTGTTGGCTTTATTTATTCTAGTGGGGGAGGTGATAGTTTGTGCAAACCCATAAAGATTGATGTGGCTAGTATGGTGTTTGTTACAGCAAGATTGCCAATCAATGTTTAGGTCGCCTAATATGAATGTTTCTTGGGGTAAGTTTATAGATAGCCAGCATAGGATGCTTTCGATGGTGGAAATGTTATTTCCAGGGGGGACATAGATGCAGATGATAAATATAGATTTGACAGAGTTTAGTTTGAGTTTGGTAATAAGAATTTCATCATTAGAGTCCTGAGGAGGTTTTTGGTGGAAAGTGGTTATTTGAAGGCTAGATTTAAATAAGATAGCTACTCCACCACCTCCATTAATAAGAATCCAGTCTAAGATACTTTCTTTGTTATTGGGTTTATTAATTCTGGTTGGGGAGTTAATAGTTTGTGAGAAGCCATATAGGTTAATATGGGTGGTAGGGTGTACCATACTGCAGGACTTCCAGTCGATATTAAAGTCTCCAAGGACTATGGTTTCTTGTGGGAGATTAATAGAAAGCCAGTTAAGGATATTTTCAAGGATTGAAATTTTATTTCCTGGGGGAAGGTAGATGCAAATGATGTATATAGATTTACATGACTTCATCTGAAATTTAGAAATTAGGATTTCAGCATTATTGTTAGAAGGTGGTCTAAGGTTTGTAGTGGTAATATGAAGGTCTGATTTATAAAGGATTGCTACCCTGCCTCCCTTTTTGGTTGTCTGGTCTAGTCTAAGGATATTGTAACCAGGTGGGGTAATTTCATTGTCTTTAATTGTGGGTTTTAGCCATGTTTCAGATAGATATTGGATGTCAAATAGGTAAACATCTAGGAGGGCATGGAGGTGGGCAATTTTATTGTTAATCCTAGTGGCAAGGATATTGTTGGGGCCCGAGTTAGGTTGAATGTCCCCATCTAATAAGGAGTGGAGGTATATTCTATTTATAGGATAATGAAAGTTGCAATAATAGTTAAGTGATTTTTTAATATTTAGCTTGATATATTTAATGTGAGATAGTCTATAATATTTAGCTTGTAGGTAGCAGGGTTTGGCTGTGATGTATATGTAGTTTTGAGAGATGGGTAGTATTGGTGTATAAAGTGTATTTGGTGAGGAAGAGAATGGAGGGGTATAATGGTTGTTCATAGGAGGTTAGCAGATAGGCAATAGTTAGAGTAGGAAAGAGTGAGAACAAGAGTGACAGTTTTATTTGGTGTGGGATGGGTAATTTAACCATTATATTAGTTTTTAGGGTGAAAACTTAGAAGAGGTAAGTATGTAAGAACAGGTAAGGAGATATGTCAAAGGTGTGGTGTTGTAACAAGGAGGGATGGGAGGTCAGGTAATATCAGGTGAGGTGTTGAGACAAGGAGGGGTGGGAGTGTTAATGAGTTGGAGTGTTAGATTGGAGCAGAATGTGATAGGGTATGGCTACAGAGGAATAAATGTAGGAGAACTGGGGGCAGGTGGAAATTGGGGGCAGGGTAGGGGAGCGGAGTGAGCCTGCAGGGCAAACGGAGCAGGTAGAGACAAGTGAGTTTAGTAGGAGAACAATCAGTGGAATGCTGACTGATAAGGTAAGTTAAGTTAAGGTAGTTGAAGAGAGAAAAAATGAAGTAGAGATGAAGGTTTCCAAGGCGAATATTATAAGAGTACAGTATAGCAAGAGGTGTAAGAAAGAACAATAGTAACAAGGTGAGAAATTTTTCTGGGGTTTTGGGATAGACGAAAGTTAGGAACTATGTAAGAGTGTCACCTAGTGGCCAGGAACTGGCATTACAGCAGTAGTAATTTCACCAATAATCACAAAAAAATACACTGCCATGGCTGGATGCCCTCACAGTCCTTCTTTATTATAAAATTCCACACAATTCCACACAATTGCCAGATTGAGTGCTTTCTTCCCTGTATATAGGGATTTCATCAGAATCTGTATCTCTAAACAGTTTCCCCCTTTAAATAATTACAACATAATGACATCATTAATTATCTATGACTCATTCAAAAAATACATTTAAAACACCACATCTAAAATTATTAAAAATCCTCAATTGTACAATTCTTTTATTACAACTTTAAATATGTTTGTTAAAATCACTTTTATTAAAATGTTTAAACCATTCACACCTACTTATCATACTGAACATAGTGTCTTTCTTCCTACTTTTATACTCTTTTTTTATAATAAACTACTTCTATATATGTTTATTTCATAAAGTCCATTTTTTTGTATAATAAGGGCTTAATCGATATTATTTCATTTAACCCTGGGGTTTGACTTCCTTGTAACTTAATTTGCCATCTTGTTTCTCTTTCTTCTATATGGCTTCTGTAGTCCCCACCCCTTGGATTTTGTTACACTTTCTCTAAAATTCCAAACCTGAATTCTGTACAATTCTGACTTGTGTTTATATGTCTATATAGGGCATTGTTGTAATTTTTTGTGGATATTTGGTATGTGTGTTCGTATATCCTGTCCCTCAAGCGTCGTTCGGTTTTACCTATGTAAAAACTGGGACAGGATTTACACATAGCCAAGTATACCACTCCTATAGTCTGACAGTTTCCTTTTATAAATCTAACTCGAGTTCTTAAAGAGTTTCCAATGATAATAGTCTCCTCCACACATATATACTTACATTGTGTACAATTTCCACATTTTGTGGTGCCATATCTACCTTTGTTCTTTGGATTTACTTCAAAGGTCTTTTTTAAGTTAGGGCCTATCTTGTACACAACATTTGGTGTTGAACCTCCAATACCCCATAGTTTTGGGTTGTCTCTAAGAATAGCCCAATTTGTGTTCACTATTTTTTCCACCTCAGATGCTTTACTCCCAAAAGGCACAACCATAGCCTTTTCAAATCTATTGTTTTCCACCTCTTTATTGTTTTTACTTCCCTTTGTACCACTCATATTTCCTTATAGGGGCTTGTATTTTTCCCCCATTCTTTTCTTACGTAACCTACAGATGCATCTATTATTTTTATTGGGTACCCTCTCTGTTGAAATAATTTTGCTACTGTCAGCAATTCCCTATCTCTATCTTCTTCCTTAGATGTCATTCTTGCTATCCGTATTAGTTGGCCTTTTATGATACTATTCTTCTGTTTAACTGGGTGGTCACTCGTATATTGTAAGTAGGAGTTACTGAAAGAGGGTTTCCTGTACACCTTAGACTTAAAACCATTATTGTCTTTCTCTATATATGTATCTAAGTAATTTATTGCTTTCTTACCATATTCATGTGTAAATTAAAAAAAACTGTGCTCTCATTCATATATTGAACCATCTCTTTTATTGTGTGTTCTGGACCTTTCCATAAAATGAATATATTGTCCGAGAACCTTACATAAAGCTTTATAAACTGGAAGAAATCACTTTGAAAGACTTTATTTTGCTCCCACTCTAACAACACAAGGTTGGAGAATATAGGGGCACAAGAAGCCCCCATCGCCACCACTTTGTGTTGCTTGTAGTATTCTCCTTCAAATACTATAAAATTATGGTCCAAGACTATTTCTATAAATTCCATTATAAGATCTTTTTTGTCTTGACCTAAATTAGTATTCTTATTTAGGCTCTCTTGGAACCAGTCTAACCCTTCTCTTTTTGGGATAGATGTAAACAGGTCCACAACATCTATAGTTAGAAAAATGATGTCTTTGTCCCACAGTTCTTTCCATATCCTTCCTAAGAAATCCCAAGAATCTTTTAAGATGTGCTCTGCATTCATTACCTGCTGTTTAAACACCTATCTACTACTACTCCAAAGGGGTATATTTTTGACCCCTGTCCATCCACTATGGATCTAAAAGTTAAATTTTCTAACCCCTTATGAGTCTTGGGTATTCCAAATATAGTGTCTACTTTTGGTTTCTTAACTTTTAAATAATTATATAGTTCATCTGTTATTCTTTGTTCTATTAGATATTCTTCCAAATAGTAGTCAATCCTTCTATGACTAATGTTTATTTCATTCACTGAGGATAGGTGGTATGTATTTGAATTGTTGAGCATTTCAAAAATTTTTTGGGAATATTCTAAGGTGTCATATAGTACCATACCACCCCCTTTATCTTGTCACATCACTCTCAACGTCTTATCTTCTTTTAAAGATTTTAATATTTCGTATTCTTTCTTACTCATATTTTTATTCATAAATTCATGTTGTTCTTTACCCTTCATCTTGTAGATGTCTTCCATGATGGCTCTTTCTAAAATATTTAATGTTGGATCCAGAGGTGGATTAAGCACACTCTTATTCCTAGGTTCTGTACTATTTGTTCTTCTCAGAGTTTTATTTTGTTCCTGAAACATATATGCTAAATGTAATTTCCTTAGAAACATTTTCAACTCTATTATTGTTTCTGTATAATCAAACCATTTTGTGGGGACAAACTTTAATCCTTTCATGAATAAAAAGAAGTGTTCTTTACTTAATTCTATCCCTGCATAGTTATATATATGATATCCTTGCAGAGTGTATGTTATTCCATCTTCCACAATATTTTCTACCATGTCTGCCTTTGGTTCCTGTTCCATTTGTTCCATCCCTTTCTCCAATAATCCCTTTCTTCTACAAGTCCCACATCCCACTCCTGTTAATACTGAAAATTTTGTGGTTCACTTACATTCCTGTCATATTGTTCATTGTGGGATTTCCTTTTTGTCTCATACATATGTCTCCCTTTGTAACCATTTTTATTATTTCTACCCATTACTTCTTTATTGTCATTACCTTTTATGTCTTTTTTTATTATAAATGCTCTATTGTCTTTATACTCATTCAGGTCTCTTTGCATTTTCTTACATTTTGTTTCAAATAATTTATTGCACTTATAGTCCACACTATCCATTTTCTTATAATATAAGCCCTCATATTCTAAAAATAAAAGATCCTCTTTGATGTTCTTATCTAATAATTCTGCTTGTCCTATGAGCATGTTCAATTTCATGTCATTATTTTTTATGATTTTTTCCATCATTTCTATACCATGCCTGTTAAACATCTCTACAAATTCATCTATTAAATTGTCATCGTATTCTAAACCAAAAGGGAACTTATAGACCCTAAGTCCCCTAGGTACAATTTTTTTAGTAACACATTCTGATAAATGTCCATTTTCTAATTGCAATTTCTTGATTAAAAGCATTTTTGATTCAAAATGATAGATCTTATCTTTCAAATTGCCATCCAGTTTATCACTTTTAACATTATTATCAAGTCTTTTTTTGACAGAAACAACTTTATCTGAAAAAACATATTGTTTGGTTAACAAATAATCAAAACCTTTTCTATGTCCAGTATCATTATCTTGCAAAATAGTTTTTTCTGTGTTACTCACACTTTTCTCCAGTGTGTTAATATGTCCGTAAACATTACTCACACTTTGCTCGTTTCTGTGTGCCTGATTGCCTTGTTGGTACGAATTCCGAACATATCTGCTTTTAATTGCAGATTTTTTTGGTCTCACCCCTATTCTCGCCACTTCCGATGTCTTTTTGTCCCAAATTATCGAGCTTTCCTGCCATTACATATATGTTCCTTTTCTTTTGCGTTCACCTCGCCTTCACCATGCTTTCTTTCCGGCTGTTCTTGAAATGCTCAGCGATTCAAATACATACCACCTATCCTCAGTGAATGAAATAAACATTAGTCATAGAAGGATTGACTACTATTTGGAAGAATATCTAATAGAACAAAGAATAACAGATGAACTATATAATTATTTAAAAGTTAAGAAACCAAAAGTAGCCACTATATTTGGAATACCCAAGACTCATAAGGGGTTAGAAAATTTAACTTTTAGACCCATAGTGGATTTACGGGGATCAAAAATATACCCCTTTGGAGTAGTAGTAGATAGGTGGTTAAAACAGCAGGTAATGAATGCAGAGCACATCTTAAAAGATTCTTGGGATTTCTTAGGAAAGACAAAGAAAGAACTGTGGGACAAAGACATAATTTTTCTAACTATAGATGTTGTGGACCTGTTTACATCTATCCCAAAAAGAGAATGGTTAGACTGGTTCCAAGAGAGCCTAAATAAGAATACTAATTTAGGTCAAGACAAAAAAGATCTTATAATGGAATTTATAGAAATAGTCTTGGACCATAATTTTATAGTATTTGAAGGAGAATACTACAAGCAACACAAAGGGGTGGTGATGGGGGCTTCTTGTGCCCCTATATTCACCAACCTTGGGTTGTTAGAGTGGGAGCAAAATAAAGTCTTTCAAAGTGATTTCTTAGGTTCATAGGTTCATAGGTTCGTACTAGGCTATCTGCCCTAGGGCATTTATAAGCCTAGCCAGAGTGTATGTGGCTTACACCACCCCTTAGGATGAGAATACTACGCCCTTTTAGGGTTTAGTTTACTGTGCCTCTGTCTAGTAGTGACACAGAGATGACCCCCGGGGTAAACTTACGATCTCCCATCCACTCGTCAAGATTTCTCTTGAATAGAGTCAGTGAGGGGCTCTGCCTAACATGGATTGGGATTCTGTTCCAGAGTGTAGGGAGCCTCTTCCAGTTTATAAAGCTTTATGTAAGGTTCTTGGACGATATATTAATTTTATGGAAAGGTCCAGAACACACAATAAAAGAGATGGTTCAATATATGAATGAGAGTACAGGTTTTTTTAAATTTACACATGAATATGATAAGAAAGGAATGAATTACTTAGATACATATATAGAGAAAGACAATAATGGTTTTAAGTCTAAGGTGTACAGGAAACCCTCTTTCAGTAACTCCTACTTACAATATACGAGTGACCAGCCAGTTAAACAGAAGAATAGTATCATAAAAGGCCAACTAATATGGATAGCAAGAATGACATCTAAGGAAGAAGATAGAGATAGGGAATTGCTGACAGGAGCAAAATTATTTCAACAGAGAGGGTACCCAATAAAAATAATAGATGCATCTGTAGGTTACGTAAGAAAAGAATGGGGGAAAAATACAAGTCCCTATTAGAAAATATGAGTGGTACAAAGGGAAGTAAAAACAATAAAGAGGTGGAAAACAATAGATTTGAAAAGGCTATGGTTGTGCCTTTTGGGAGTAAAGCATCTGAGGTGGAAAAAATAGTGAACACAAATTGGGCTATTCTTAGAGACAACCCAAAACTATGGGGTATTGGAGGTTCAACACCAAATGTTGTGTACAAGATAGGCCCTAACTTAAAAAAGACCTTTGAAGTAAATCCAAAGAACAAGGGTAGATATGGCACCACAAAATGTGGAAATTGTACACAATGTAAGTATATATGTGTGGAGGAGACTATTATCATTGAAAACTCTTTAAGAACTCGAGTTAGATTTATAAAAGGAAACTGTCAGACTATAGGAGTGGTATACTTGGCTATGTGTAAATCCTGTCCCAGTTTTTACATAGGTAAAACCGAACGACGCTTGAGGGACAGGATATACGAACACACATACCAAATATCCACAAAAAATTACAACAACGCCCTATATAGACATATAAACACAAGTCAGAATTGTACAGAATTCAGGTTTGGAATTTTAGAGAAAGTGTTACAAAATCCAAGGGGTGGGGACTACAGAAGCCATATAGAAGAAAGAGAAACAAGATGGCAAATTAAGATACAAGCAAGTCAAACCCCAGGGTTAAATGAAATAATATCGATTAAGCCCTTATTATACAAAAAATGGACTTTATGAAATAAACATATATAGAAGTAGTTTATTATAAAAAAAGAGTATAAAAGTAGGAAGAAAGACACTATGTTCAGTATAATGAGTAGGTGTGAATGGTTTAAACATTTTAATAAAAGTGATTTTAGCAAACATATTTAAACTTGTAATAAAAGAATTGTACAATTGAGGATTTTTAATAATTTTAGATGTGGTATTTTAAATGTATTTTTTAAATGAGTCATAGATAATTAATGATGTCATTATGTTGTAATTATTTAAAGGGGGAAACTGTTTAGAGATACAGATTCTGATGAAATCCCTATATACAGGGAAGAAAGCGCTCAATCTGGCAATTGTGTGGAATTGTGTGGAATTTTATAATAAAGAAGGACTGTGAGGGCATCCAGCCATGGCAGTGTATTTTTGTGATTATTGGTGGATTTTTACACTGTCTGGTTCATATTGGAGTTTGGAGCAGTAGTAATTTCAGGGGAAGGCTGGTCTAGGGCTGAAAAAGGATGCTCAGTTTGGCTAGAAAATGCAGTGAAATTCAGACAGGGGCAGTTTTAAACTATAGGTTACAAAGGGGGTATGGCTGCTGGCTGACCAGGCTGAGAAGCTTTTCTTACATAAGTGAGGAACAAGCATACTACAATTAAGCTTTACAGCAAGTTTGAGGATCACACATGCTTTCTTCCTTCCTTTGGTAGAAGAGTACAGGGGAACACTTATAGGGTGATGAGACAGCTGATAAGTTGGGAAGGGGCCTTTGTTGCCAAGGAGGGTTTTTAACTCTGTTGGAGCGAACGCCAGCTGGAGTACTATTAGCAGTTAGATTAGAACAAGACAGCAAGCAAAGACAGAGAAGAAACAAAAACCGTAGTAAGTTAGTTCAGTCACAAATGCCCAAACATATTCATAAACTTCCACAATTATGCATATATTCCCAAGAGAGAGAGACCACAGTATTCTATCAAAAAATTAAATAGAAAAATAAATAACTACAGAGAGACAAAGGTGACAATATTCAATGAAACAATTAAAAATACAGAAAAACAAAATGCAGTACAATCTTTAACACTGCAAGTTTGTACTTAACTCGGCTAGTAATGCAGTTAATTGTAGGTATGTAGCAGAAGACAAGCAACTTGGATATTGAGCAGTAATAAATTCAAAGATATGTGACTAACACTTATAAAGACAGAGAAACCCTCAATGCTAAAAGTTTAACACTGAATGTCAATGCCCCCACTTCAGAGAGAGAGAGAGAGAGAGACAACAGTATTCTATGAAACACTTAGACAGAAAAACAAAATGCAGTACAATCTTTAACTCTGTGTTTGTTCTTACCTCAGCTAGTAATGCAGTTAATTGTAGCTATGTAGCAGAAGCCAAACAACTCAGATATTGAGCAGTAATAAATTCAAACATATGTGACTAACACTTTTAAATACAGAGAAACCCTCAAGGCTACGAGTTTAACTCTGACTATGAATGAAGTGAAACACAATAGCCCTCACTTACTACAGAGAGACAGAGAGAGAGAGATAGATCACAGTATACAATGAAAAATTAAATAGAAAATAAAAAACTACAGAGTGACACATACCACAATATTCAATTAAACAAATAGAAAAATAAAATGCAGTACAATCTTTAAATAAAATAACTACAGAGAGACACAGACCAAAATATTCCATAAAACAATTAAATAGGCAGAAAAATAAAATGCAGTACAATCTTTAACACTGTAAGTTTGTTCTTAACTCAGCTAGTAATGCAGTTAATTGTAGGTATGCAGCAGAAGACAAACAACTCAGATATTGTGCAGTAATAAATTCAAAGATATGCGACTAACACTTATAAATACAGAGAAACCCTCAAGGCTACAAGTTTAAAACTGAATGTCAATGAAGTGTAACACAATAGCCCCCACTTACTTCAGAGAGAGAGAGAGAGAGAGAGAGAGAGAGAGAGAGAGAACAGTATTCTATGAAACAATTAAATAGACAGAAAATAAAATGCAGTACAATCTTTAACTCTGCGTTTGTACTTAACTCACCTAGTAATGCAGTTAATTGTAGCTATGTGGCAGAAGCCAAACAACTCAGATATTGAGCAGTAATAAATTCAAAGATATGTGACTAACACTTATAAATACAGAGAAAACTTCGAGGCTACAAGTTTAACTCTGACTATGAATGAAGTGAAACCCAATAGCCCTCACTTACTGCAGAGAGACAGATAGAGAGAGAGAGAGAGAGAGAGAGATCACAGTATACTATGAAAGAATTAAATAGAAAATAAAAAAACTACAGAGTGATACAGACCACAATATTCAATGAAACAATTAGACAGAAAAATAAAATGCAGTACAATCTTTAACACTGCAAGTTCGTACTTAATTCAGCTAGTAATGTAGTTGATTATAGATACGTAGAAAAAGCCAAAAAACTCAGATATTAAGCAGTAGCAATGTCAGAGATATGTGACTAATACTTATAAATACAGAGAAACCCTTTAGGCTAAGAGTTTAACACTGAATATCAATGAAGTGAAACACAATCGCCCCCACTTACTGCAGAGAGAGAGAGAGAGACAGACCTCAGTATTCTATGAAACAATTAAAAAGAAAAGTAAATAACTACAGAGAGACACAGACCAAAATATTCCATAAAACAATTAAATGGGCAGAAAAATAAAATGCAGTACAATCTTTAACACTGCAAGTTTGTACTTAACTCAGCTAGTAATGCAGTTAATTGTAGCTATGTAGCAGAAGCCAAACAACTCAGATATTTAACAGTAATAAATTCAAAGATGTGTGACTAACACTTATAAAGACAGAGAAACCCTCGAGGCTATGAGTTTAACTCTGACTATGAATGAAGTGAGACACAATAGCCCCCACTTACTGCAGAGAGACAGAGAGAGAGAGAGAGAGAGAGAGAGAGAGAGAGAGAGAGCTCACAGTATACTATGAAAGAATTAAATAGAAAATAAAAAACTACAGAGTGACACAGACCACAATATTCAATGAAACAATTAGACAGAAAAATTAAATGCAGTATGTGACTAACACTTATAAATTTAGAGAAACCCTCAATGCTAAGAGTTTAACATTGAATATCAATGAAGTGAAACACAATAGCCCCCACTAACTGATGAGACAGAGAGCGGCCATAGTATTCTATGAAATAAGTAAATAGAAACATAAATAAGTAAAGAGAGACACAGACCACAATATTCAATGAAGCAATTAAATAGAAAAAATAAAATGCAGTACAATCTTTAACACTGCTAGTTTGCACTTAACTCAGCTAGAAATGCAGTTGATTGTAGGTATGTAGCAGAAGCGAAACAACTCAGAAATTGAGCAGTGATAAATTCAAAGATATGTGACTAACACTTATAAATACAGAGAAAACCTCTAGGCTATGAGTTTAACACTGAATATCAATGAAGTGAAATATAATAGCCCCCACTAACTGCAGAGATGGAGAGAGAGATTACAGTAGTCTATGAAACAATTAAATAGAAAAATAAATAACTACAGAGTGACACAGACCACAATATTCAATGAAACAATTAAAATGACAGAAAAATAAAATGCAGTACAATCTTTAACACTGCAAGTTTGTACTTAACTCAGCTAGTAATGCAGTTGATTGTAGATATGTAGAAAAAGCCAAACAACTCAGATATTAAGCAGTAATAATGTTAAAGATATGTGACTAATGCTTATAAATACAGAGAAACCCTCTAGGCTAAGAGTTTAACACTGAATATCAAAGAAGTGAAACACAATCGCCCCCACTTACTGCAGAGATAGAGAGAGAGAAAGACCTCAGTATTCTATGAAACAATTAAAAAGAAAAGTAAATAACTACAGAGAGACACAGACCAAAATATTCTATAAAACAATTAAATGGGCAGAAAAATAAAATGCAGTACAATCTGTAACACTGCAAGTTTGTACTTAACTCAGCTAGTAATGCAGTTAATTGTAGGTATGTAGCAGAAGACAAACAACTCAGATATTGATCAGTAATAAATTCAAAGATATGTGACTAACACTTATAAATACAGAGAAACCCTCAATGCTAAAAGTTTAACACTGAATGTCAATGAAGTGTAACACAATAGCCCCCACTTACTTCAGAGAGAAAGAGAGAGAGAGAGAGAGACAGAGAGAGAGAGAGAGAACAGTATTCTATGAAATAAATAGATAGAAAAATAAAATGCAGTACAATCTTTAACTCTGCATTTGTACTTAACTCACCTAGTAATGCAGTTAATTGTAGCTATATAGCAGAAGCCAAACAACTCAGATATTGAGCAGTAATAAATTCAAAGATATGTGACTAACAATTTTAATTACAGAGAAACCTTCAAGGCTACGAATTTAACTCTGACTATGAATGAAGTAAAACACAATAGCCCCCACTTACTGCAGAGAGACAAAGAGAGAGAGAGAGATCACAGCATACTATGAAAGAATTAAATAGAAAATGAAAATGTACAGAGTGACACAGACCACAATATTCAATGAAACAATTAGACAGAAAAATAAATAGCAGTACAATCTTTACCACTGCAAGTTTGCACTTAACTGAGTTAGTAATGCAGCTGATTGCAGGTATGTAGCAGAAGCGAAACAACTCAGAAATTGAGCAGTGATAAATTTAAAGATATGTGAGTAACCCTTATAAATACAAAGAAAACCTCTAGGCTATGGGTTTAACACTGAATATCAATGAACTGAAACACAATAGAACCCACTATAGACAAATAGACAGAAAAAATTCAGTACAATCTTTAACTCTGCAAGTTTCTAGTTAACTCAGTTAGTAATGTAGTTGATTGTAGGTATGTAGCAGAAGCCAAACAACTCAGATATTGAGCAGTAATAAATTCAAAGATATGTGACTAACACATAAAAATACAAAGAAAACTTCTAGGTTAAGAGTTTAACACTGAAAATCAATGAAGTGAAACACATAAGCTTCCACTTACTGCAGAGAGAGAGAGAGAGAGAGACCACAGTATTCTATAAAACAATTAAATAGAAAATAAATAACTACAGAGAGACACACACCACAATATTGAATGAAACAATTAAATTGACAGAAAAAGAAAATGCAGTACAAACTTTAACACTGCAAGTTTGTACTTTACTCAGGTAGTAATGCAATGGATTGTATGCATGTATCAGAAGCCAAACAACTCAGATATTGAGCAGTAATAAATTCAAAGATGTGTGACTAACACTTATAAACATAGAAATACCCTGTGGGCAACTAGTTTAAGACTGAACATGAATGAAGTGAAACACAATAGCCCCCACTTACTATGGACAGAGAGAGAGAGAGAGAGAGACCACAGTATTCTGTGAACCAATAAATAACTACAGAGAGACAAAGACCACAATATTTAATGAAACAATTGAATAGACAGGAAAGTAAAATGCAGTACAATCTTTAACACGGCAAGTTTGTACTTAACTCAGCTAGCAATGAAGTTGATTGTAGGTATGTAGCAGAAGCCAAACAACTCAGATATTGAGCAGTAATAAACTCAAAGATATGTGTCTAGCACTTATAAATACAGATAAACCCTCTAGGCTAAGAGTTTAACACTGAATATCAATAAAGTGAAACGCAATAGCCCCCAATTACTGCAGAGAGAGAGAGAGAGAGAGAGATAGACAGAGAGAGAGATCACAGTATTCTATGACACAATTAAATAGAAAAATAAATAACTACAGAGAGACACAGATTACAATATTGAATGAAACAATTTAATTGACAGAAAAAAGTGCAGTAAAAACTTTAACACTGCAAGTTTGTACTTAACTCAGGTAGTAATGCAGTGGATTGTAGGTATGAAGCAGAAGCCAAACAACTCAGATTTTGAGCAGTGATAAATTCAAAGATATGTGACTAACACATATAAATACAGAGAAAACCTTTGGGCTACTAGTTTAAGACTGAATATCAATGAAGTGAAAAAATAATAGCCCCCTCTTTCTGCGGAGAGAGAGCGACCACAGTATTCTATGAAACAATTAAATAGAAAAATAAATAAATACAGAGAGACACAGACCACACTATTCAATAAAACAATTAAACAGACAGAAAAATAAAATTCAGTACAATCTTTAACTCTCCAAATGTGAACTTAGCTCAGCTAGTAATGCAGCTGATTGTAGGTATGTAGCAGAAGCCAAACAGCTCTGATATTGAGCAGTAATAAATTCAAAGATATGTGACAATCACTTATAAATACAGAGAAATCCTGTAGGCTAAGTATTTAGCACTGAAGTGAAACACAATAGCCCCCAATTACTGCACAGAGAGAGAGAGAGAGAGAGAGAGAGAGACCACAGCATTCTATGAAACAATTAAAAAGAAAAATAAATAACTACAGAAAGACACAGACCACAATATTCAATGAAATAGAAAAATAAAATGCAGTACAATCTTTAACACTGCAAGTTTGTACTTAACTCAGCTAGTAATGCAGTTGATTGTAGGTATGTAGCAAAAGCAAAACAACTCAGATATTGAGCAGTAAGAAATTCAAATATATGTGACTAACACTTAGAAATACAAAGAAACCCTCTAGGCTAAGAGTTTAACACTGAATATCAATGATGTGAAACACAAAAGTGCCCACTAATTGCAGAGACAGAGAGAGACCAGAGTATTCTATGAAAAAATTAAATAGAAAAATTAATAACTACAGAGAGGCACAGACCACAATATTCAATAAAACAATTAAATACACAGAAAAATAAAATGCAGTACATTCTTTAACACTGCAAGTTTGAAACTAACTCAGCTAGTAATGCAGTTGATTGTAGGTATGTAGAAGAAGCCAAACAACTCAGATACTGAGCAGTAATAAGTTCAAAGATATGTGACTAACACTTATAAATACAGTAAAACCCTCTAGGCTAAGAGTTTAACACTTAATATCAACGAAGTGAAACACAACAGCACCCTCTAATTGCAGAGACAGAGAGAGACCACAGTATTCTATGAAACGTATCACATAGTTCACAAAGTCAGTGTGCCACACAGTCACAGCCCTTAAGGCTAAACAACACACCTAATACACTTGTAATAGGTGACTCTATTGTCAGACACACTGACGTCCCACTCACCAGGCTGAACAAGGAGAAGGTCACTGTAAGCTGCCTGTCGGGTGCCAGGATCTGCCATATAACACATGCACTCAGGTCACGCCAAAGCAAGTACAAATATGACTCTGTCATTGTCCATGCTGGTGTGAATGACCTGAGACGTACCTCCCTGGACTACATGAAAAGAGACATAGAGGAGCTCTCTGATCATGTAGCCCAGGCCTGTATGACCCTGACCTTGAGTAGCCTCTTACCCTCACCAAGAATGATGCCACAGTATAAAGACAAAATTATCAATTTTAACAATTGGCTAAAGTATTAGTGTCATTCAAAGGGGATCCAGTGTCTGTCAGCCTGGGATGACATGCTTGACAAGCCACATTGCTTTGCTAGGCATGGTTTGCACCTGTCACCCCTGGGCTTTCAAATACTGGCTAAGGCTCTTGCCACCCCCATAGTGCCTTTTTTAGGCAAGGTTCAAAAGACAAACCCACCTCCACAGACACCACAAGGACAAAGAAACTAAGGGTAATGCTGCTCAATGCCAGAAGTCTAAACCTCAAAATGCACGCACTCAAGGCTCTCCTCAGTATGGAGAATATCGATATCTGTGCAGTAACAGAAACCTGGTTCAAGGCTTCCAAGAGCACCCTAGCACTACCAGGTTATTCCTCATACCATGTTTTTCAGCCCCAAAACCTGGACCAAACCACAAAAGGAGGGGGAGTATCCATATTCATCAAAGATACTCACACCTCCAGGTTAGTGGCACTGCACGAAGCATCGGAGACCATCCATGTGCAACTAACAGTGGGCAAAACTACCTTTCAGTTTGTAGCCTGCTACAGACCACCCTCCCAAACTCAGGAACCCCACTCAGCTTTCCTGAGAACACTGGAGAATATGAAGGTCTCTCCAAACACCATCATATTGGGTGACTTCAACTACCCAAACATAGACTGGGAGCACTACTCAAGCCCCAACATCCTCGCCCAATGGTTCCTAGAATTTATAAACTCAAATGCTATAGAACAACTGGTCACCACTCCCACAAGAGGGAAAAACATATTGGACCTGATCATCACCAACATGGAGACTCTATGTTCCATACCAGAGGTATACCCCTCATTGGTAAGATCTGACCATAAATTAATCTCACTGGACATCCATATCTCATCCCCACCCCCAGCCAAGGAAACCACAGTGAAGAACTTCTCAAAAGCAAACTTCACACTTCTCAAAACTGAGGTGGAATCCTTCAAAGCCCCAGGGCCAGTGGAAAATACGGCCCAAACTGCAGAATCCTTTACAAACGCATTCTATGGACACCTACAGGAATGCATGGATCGTGCTATCCCAAATAAAACCAAGACTCACTCCTCCAAAGGCAGGAGACCTGTCTGGTGGACCCCAGCCATAAATAAGCTATACAACAGAAGGAGGAAACTACTACATGATAGAGCAAAATCCCAAAAAGGGAAGGCATCTCTGATCAGTACCAGCAAGAAACTACAATCCCTCATAAAATCATCTTAGGCCAGCTTCAAAAAAAATATTGCACAAGATGCTAAAGATAATCACAAGGCCTTCTTTAGTTATGTCAGTAACCTGGGTGACAACTCCCAGATATGCTCTGAGTTAGTGCAAAATGACAAAAAAATACACTGAACCCACAGACATTGCCAACATCCAGGCAGACAGGTTCAGTGCAAACTTCTCCCCCTCTTCCCCCCCAAAAGAGCAAATGTCTGTCCCAACAGAGTGTAGCCTCCCTGGAATCACAGATGCACAGGTGAGAGCTGCCCTCTCCAAAGCAAAAAACACAGCATCAATGGGACCGGACGGTGTCCTGGGCTATGTCTTACACAAGCTCCAAGAAGAACTGAACCCTCACATAAAGTCACTGTTCAATCTCAGCCTTACTACAGGATATGTACCCAAGGAATGGCTTACAGCAACAGTGGTCCCACTCCACAAAGGTGGTGCCACAACAGACCCAGGGAACTATCTCCCTATAAGCCTGACTAGCCTGGTCTGCAAAGCTATGGAGCGTATCATCATGGAACTCATAAACAAAGACATTGGGAACCTCCAAACACTGGATCATACCCAATTTGGCTTTGTTAAGGGCAGATCTTGCCTCTTGAACTTGGTCAACTTTTTTGAAACAGTCACCAAGGCCATAGATGAATGGAAGGTAGTCCACACAGCCTACCTGGACCTTGCAAAAGCCTTCGACACAATACCCCACTCAGGCATCATAAATAAGCTCACCAGCTTAAATATCAACCCCTATGTCACAAGATGGGTTGCAAACTGGCTCAGGGATAGAACCCACATGGTCAGAATTGCAGGTGCCATGTCAGACTCTAAACCAGTTACAAGTGGCATCCCACAAGGCTCAGTCCTGGGACCTCTTTTGTTTAGTATATATTTTTCTGAGGTACAGGCTAAGATGGGAGGACTATGGCTGACCAAGTTCGCAGATGGCTGCAAACTGGGTGCCATAATCGACTCGCCGACTGACACAAGCATCCTCCAAAAGACTCTCACAGAGATGGATAACTGGTGCCAGAGCCATGGCCTAAAGCTAAATGCCAAAAAGTGCATAGTCATCCCCTTTGGGAAAAACAAAGTGCCCACAAATTACCACATAGGTGGTAATCCATTAAGTACAGGAGAAGTAATTAGGGATTTGGGGACCCAAGTAGATAGCAATCTCTCCTTTGACAATCATGTTGCCAAAGTGGTTAGAAAGACCTTCTATATAGCCCACCTTATCATGAAAGGGTTCACATCTAGATCAAGAGAGGTCATTGTGCCCATCTACTCATCACTCATCAGGCCCATAATTGAATACAATGCCTTGTTTGGGATGTACCTTACCCGACACCTGCAGCAACAGGAAAGACCCCAAAAGTACCTCACCAAGAGGATCAAGGGACTCAAACAGATGCCCTATGCAGTTAGGCTAAAGAAACTCCGGCTCTACTCAGTTGCTTACCGCCTACTCAGAGGCGATCTGTGCCTGACATATAAAGCCATGACCAAACCAGAATTAATGGACATGCTCCACCTCAGGAAATACAAATCCCTTAGAGCTACATGCTCCAGGGACTTAAACCTCAGCACAGAAATAAATAGGACATGCTGGAGGGACAGATTCATATCCCAGAAGCTCCCCTCACTCTGGAACAAAATCCCAATCCATGTTAGGCAGAGCACCTCAATGACCCCCTTCAAGTGAAATATTGACGAGTGGATGGGAGATCGTAGGTTTACCCCAGGGATCTCTTCCGTGTCCCTACTAGACAGAGGCACAGTAAACTAACCTTAAAAGGGCTATCTTCTGTGACATACTATACAGAGGCACAGTCAACTAATCTAAAAGGGTGGCGAAAGCCAAACACACTCTGGTTAGGCTTACAAATGCCATAGGGCAGATAACCTAGTATCAAACTATGAACCTATGAATTAAATAAAAAAAATAATAACTACAGAGAGACACAAACCACAATATTCAATAAAACAATTAAATAGACAGAAAAATAAAATGCAGTACAATCTTTAACACTGGAAGTTTGTACTTAACTCAGCTAGTAATGCAGTTGATTGTTGGTATGTAGCAGAAGCCAAACAACTCAGAATATTGAGCAGTAATAAATTCAAAGATATGTGACTAACACATAAAAATACAGAGAAACCTTAATGGTTAAGAGTTTAACACTAAAAATCAATGAAGTGAAACACATAAGCTTCCACTTACTGCAAAGAGAGAGACCACAGTATTCTATAAAACAATTAAATAGAAAATTAAATAACTACAGAGAGACACACACCTCAATATTGAATGAAACAATTAAATTGACAGAAAAATAAAATGCAGTATAAACTTTAACACTGCAAGTTTGTACTTAACTCAGGTAGTAATGCAATGGATTGTAGGTATGTAGCAGAAGCCAAACAACTCAGATATTGAGCAGTAATAAATTCAAAGATATGTGACTAACACTTATAAACACAGAGATACCCTCTGGGCAACTAGTTTAAGACTGAATATGAATGAAGTGAAGCACAATAGCCCCCACTTACTTCGGAGAGAGAGAGAGGGAGAGAGAGAGACCACGGTATTCTATCAACCAATTAAATAGAAAAAAAATAACTACAGAGAGACAAATACCACAATATTTAATGAAACAATTAAATAGACAGAAAAGTAAAATACAGTACAATATTTAACACTGCAAGTTTGTACTTAACTCAGCTAGTAATGCAGTTGATTGTAGGTATGTAGCAGAAGCCAAACAACTCAGATATTGAGCAGTAATAAACTAAAAGATATGTGTCTAACACTTATAAATAAAGAGACACCCTCTAGGCTAAGTGTTTAACACTGAATATCAATGAAGTGAAACACAATAGACCCACTTACTGCAGAGAGAGAGAGAGACAGAGAAAAAGAGAGAGAGACCGCAGTATTCTATGACACAATTAAATAGAAAAATAAATAACTACAGAGAGACACAGACCACAATATTGAATGAAACAAATTGACAGAAAAAGAAAATGCAGATATTGAGCAGTGATAAACTCAAAGATATGTGACTAACACTTATAAATACAGAGAAACCCTTTGGGCTACTATTTTCAGACTGAATATAAATGAAGTGAAAAACAATAGTCCCCACATACTGCAGAGAGAGAGAGAGAGAGACCACAGTTTTCTATGAACCAATTAAGTAGAAAAATAAATAAATACAGAGAGACACAGACCACACTATTCAATGAAACAATTAAACAGACAGAAAAATAAAATGCAGTACAATCTTTAACTCTCCAAATTTGTACTTAACTCAGCTAGTAATGCAGCTGATTGTAGGTATGTAGCAGAAGCCAAGCAACTCTGATATTGAGCAGTAATAAATTCAAAGATATGTGACTAACACTTATAAACACAGAGAAACCTTCTAGGTTAAGAGTTTAACACTGAAAATCAATGAAGTGAAACACATAAGCCCCCACTTACTGCAGGGAGAGAGAGAGAGAGAGAGAGAGAGAGAGAGAGAGAGAGACCATGGTATTCTATGAAACAATTACATTGAAAAATAAATAACTACAGAGAGACACAGACCACAATATTGAATGAAACAATTAAATTCATAGAAAAATAAAATGCAGTACAAACTTGAATACTGCAAGTTTGTACTTAACTCAAGTAGTAATACAATGGATTGTATGTATGTAGCAGAAGCCAAACAACTCAGATATTGAGCATTAGTAAATTCAACATATGTGACTAACACTTATAAATACAGAGAAACCCTCTGGCCTACTAGTTTCAGACTGAATATCAATGAAATGAAACACAATAGCCCCCACTTACTGCAGAGAGAGAGAGAGACCACAGTATTCTATGAACCAATTAAATAGAATAAATAAGTTTACCCCAGGGGTCACATCTGTGTCACTGCTAGACAGAGACAGAGGCACAGTATTCTAGATTTATTCTGTACATTTTCCATCCCATATTTGGGCAAAAGCAAAGCCACATCACTATGGCTAGGCTTACAAATGCCCCAGGGCAGATAGCCTAGTACTATACTATGAAACTATGAAACTATGAAGAAAAATAAATAACTACAGAGAGACACAGACCGCAATATTCAATGAAACAATTAAGCAGACAGAAAAGTAAAATGCAGTACAATCTTTAACAGTGGAAGATAGTACTTAACTCAGCTAGTAATGCAGTTGATGGTAGGTATGTAGCAGAAGCCAAATAACTCTGATATTGAGCAGTAATAAATTTAAAGATATGTGACTAAGATGTATAAATACAGAGAAATCCTCTAGGCTAAGTGTTTAACACTGAATATCCATGAAGTGAAACACATAAGCCCCAACTTACTGCTGAGAGAGAGAGAGAGATAGAGAGAGACCACAGTATTCTATGAAACAGTAAAACAGAAAAATAAATAACTACAGAGAGACAGAGACCACAATATTGATTGAAACAAATTGACAGAAAAATAAAATGCAGCACAAACTTTAACACTGCAAGTTTGTACTTAACTCAGGTAGTAATTCAGTGGATTGTAGATATGTAGCAGAAGCCAAACAACTCAGATATTGAGCAGTAATAAATTCAAAGATATGTGACAAACACTTATAAATACAGAGAAACCCTCTGGGTTACTAGTTTAAGACTGAATATCAATGAAGTGAAACAAAATAGCCCCACTTACTGCAGAAAGAGAATGAGAGAGAGAGAGAGAGCAAGAGACCACAATATTCTATGAACCATATAACTACAGAGAGACACAGACTGCAATATTCAATGAAACAATTAAAAAGACATAAAAATAAAATGCAGTACAATCTTTAACACTACAAGCTTGTAGTTAATTCAGATAGTAATGCAGTTGATTATAAATATGTAGCAGAAGCCAAACAACTCAGATATTGAGCAGAAATAAATTCTACGATATGCGACTAAAACTTATAAATACAGAGAAAACCTCTAGGTTAAGAGTTTAGCACTGAATATCAATGAAGTGAAACAAAATAGCTCCACTTACTGCAGAGCGAGCGAGAGAGAGTGAGAGAGAGAGAGAGATACCACGGTATTCTATGAAATAATTAAATGAAAAATAAAAAAAACACAGAGAGACACAGACCACAATATTCAATGAAACAATTAAAGAGACAGAAAAAATAAAATGCAGTACAATCTTTAACACTGCATGTTTCTACTTATCTCATCTAGTGATGCAGTTGATTGTAGGTATGTAGCAAAAGCCAAACAACTCAGATATTGAGCAGTAATAAATTCAAAGATTTCTGACTAACATTTATAAATACAGAGAAACCCTCTAGGCTAAGAGTTTAACACTGAATATCAATGAAGTGAAACACAATACCCCCACTAACTGCAGAGACAAAGAGAGGCCACAGTATTCTATGAACTAATTAAACAGAAAAATAAAAAAACTACAGAGAGACACAGACGACAATATTCAATGAAACAATTAGTCAGAAAAAATAAAATTCAGTACAATCTTTAACACTGCAAGTTTGTACTTAACTCAGCTAGTAATGCAGTTGATTGTAGGTATGTAGCAGAAGCAAAACAGCTCAGATATTGGGCAGTGATAAATTCAAAGATATGTGACTAACACTTATAAATACAGAGAAACCTTCTAGGCTAAGTTTTTAACACTGAATATCCATGAAGTGAAACAAAAAAGCCCCCAGTTACTGCAGGGAGAGAGAGAGAAACCACATTATTCTATGAAACAAATAAATAGAAAAATAAATAACTACAGAGAGACACAGACCACAATATTCAATGAAACAATTAAATAGACAGAAAAATAAAATGCAGTACAATATTTAAGACTGCAAGTTTCTTCTTAACTCAGCTAGTAATGCAGTTCAGTGTAGGTATGTAGCAGAAGCAAAACAACTCAGATACTCAGCAGTAATAAATTCAAAGATATGTAACTAACACTTATAAATACAGAGAAACCTTCTAAGCTAAGAGTTTAACACTGAATATACATGAAATGAAACACAATATCCCCCACTTACTGCAGAGAGAGAGAGAGAGAGAGAGAGAGAGTGAGAGAGATACCACCGTATTCTATGAAACAAATAGAAAAATAAATAACTACAGAGAGACACAGACCACAATATTGAATGAAACAATTAAATAGGCAGAAAAAATTAAATACAATCTTTAAAACTACTAGTTTGTACTTAACTAAGCTAGTAATGCAGTTGATTGTAGGTATGTAGCTGAAACCAAACAACTCAGATATTGAGCAGGAATAAATTCAAAGATACGGCCTTCCTGAGAACACTGGAAAATATGAAGGTCTCTCCAAACACCATTATATTGGGTGACTTCAACTACCCAAACATAGACTGGGAGCATTACTCTAGCTCCAACACCCTAGCCCAAAGGTTCCTAGAATTTATGAACTCAAATGCTATGGAACAACTTGTCACCACTCCCACAAGAGGGGAAAACATACTGGACCTGATCATCACCAACATGGGGACTCTATGCTCCAGACCAGAAGTGTATCCCTCACTGGTAAGATCAGACCATAAACTAATCTCACTAGATATTCACATCCTGACCCCACCCCCTGCCCAGAAAACCACAGTGAAAAACTTCTTTAAAGCAAATTTCACACTCCTCAAATCCAAGGTGGAATCCTTCAAAGCCCCCGGGCCTGTGGAAAATATGGCCCAGACCGCAGAATCCTTTATAAACGCATTCTATGAACACCTTCAGGAATGCATGGATCATGCGATCCCAAATAAAACCAAGACCCAATCCTCCAAAGGCAGACGTCCTGTCTGGTAGACCCCAGCCATAAACAAACTATACAACAGAAGGAGGAAGCTACTAAATGATAGAGCAAAATCCCAAAGGAAGGCATCACTGATCAGTATTAGCAAAAACTATGGGCACTCATAAAATTGTCTAAGGCCAGCTTGAGAGAAAAATTGCACAGGACACTAAGGATAATCACAAGGCTTTCTTTAGTTATGTTAGGAACCTGGGTGGTAATTCCCAGATATGCTCAGAATTAGTCCAAATGACAAAAATACACCAAACCCACAGACATTGCCAACATCCTAGCTGACAGGTTCAGCAAACTTCTCCCTCCCCACCACCAAAGGGCAAATATCTATGCCAGCAGAGTGCTGCCCCTGATATCTCAGATGCTCAGGTAAGAGCCGCCTCTCCAAACCAAAAACACAGCATCAATGGGACCAGATGGTGTCCCGGGCTGCATCCTACATGAACTCCAAGAAGAGCTAAACCCAAACATAAAACTACTGTTCAATCTCAGCCTTACTACAGGATATGTGCCCAAAGAGTGGCGTACAGCAACAGTGGTCCCTCTCCATAAAGGTGGTGCCTCAACAGATCCTGGAAACTATCGCCCCATAAGCCTGACTAGCTTGGTCTGCAAAGCTATGGAAAGGATCATCATGGACCTCATAAATAAAGATATTAGGGATGTACAGACACTGGATCCTACCCAGTTCAGCTTTGTTAAGGGCAGATCCTGCCTCTTAAACCTGGTTGATTTCTTTGAAACAGTCACCAAGGCCATTGACGAAGGGAAGGTGGTCCACACAGCCTACCTGGACCTCGCAAAAGTCTTTGATACAATACCCGACTCGGGCATTATAGATAAGCTCACCAGCTTAAATATAAACCGCTATGTCACTAGATGGATTGCAAACTGGCTCAAGGACAGAACCCACATGGTTAGAATTGCTGGAGCCATGTCAGACTCCAAACCAGTTACAAGTGGTGTCCCACAAGGCTCAGTCCTGGGACCTCTCTTGTTCGGTATATATTTCTCGGAGGTACAGGCCAACACAGAAGGACTGTGGCTGACCAAGTTCACAGATGACTGCAAACTTGGCCATAATCGACTCTGCCGCCGACACAAGCATCCTGCAGAAGGGGCTCATAGAAACAGACAACTGGTGCCAGAGCCATGGCCTCAAGCTAAATGCCAAAAGTGTATAGTCATCCCTTGGCAAAAACAAAGTGCCCACAAATTACCACATAGGTGGTAATCCATTAAGTACAGAAGAAGTAATTAGGGACCTGGGGACCCAAGTTGATAGCAATCTCTCATTTGATAACCACGGCCAAAGTGGTTAGAAAAACATTTTATATAGCCCACCTAATCATGAAGGGATTCACATCTAGATCAGGGAGGTCATCGTGCCTCTTTACTCATCCCTCATCAGGCACATAATTGAGTACAATGCCCCTTTTGGGATGTACCTTACCAGACACCTGCAGCAACTGGAAAGACCCCAAAAGTACCTCACCAAGAGGATCAAAGGGCTCAAACAGATGCCATATGCTGCCCGGTTAAAGAAACTCCAGCTCTACTCAGTGGCATACCACCTGTTCAGAGGCGATCTGTGCCTGACATATAAAGCCATGTCCAGCCTGGAATTAATGGACATGCTGCACCTCAGAAAATCCAAATCCCATCGAGCTATGAACTCGGGAGACTTGAACCTCAGCACTGAAATAAATAGGACATGCTGGAGGGACAGATTCATAACCCAGAGGCTCCCTTCACTCTGGAATAAAATCCCAGTCCAGGTTAGGCAGAGTCCCTCATTGACTCTCTTCAAGAGGAATCTTGATGAGTGGATGGGAGATCATAGGTTTACCCTGGGTATCACTTCTGTGTCACTGTTAGACAGAGGCACAGTATGCTAACCTAGAAAAATAGCAAAATAAAATTTAAATGGGTGGCGAAAGCCAAACACATTCTGGCTAGGCTTATAAATGCCCTAGGGCAGATAGCCTAGTATGAACCTATGAACCTATGAACCTATGTAACTAACACTTAAAAATACAGAGAAACCCTCTAGGGTAATATTTTAACACTGAGTATCAATGAAGTGAAATAAAATAGCCCCCACTTACTTCGGAGAGAAAGAGAGAGAGAGAGAGAGACCTCAGTAATCTATGAATCAATTAAATAGAAAAATAAATAATTACAGAGAGATATAGACCACAATATTCAAAGAAACAATTAAATAGACAGAAAAATAAAATGCAGTACAATCTTTAACACTGCACATGTGTACTTACCTCAACTAGTAATGCAGTGGATTGTAGGTATGTAGCATAAGTCAAACAATTCAGATATTGAGTAGTAATAAATTCAAAGATATGAGACTAACATTTGTAAATATACAGAAGCCTTCTAGGTTAAGAGTTTAACACTGAATATCAATGAAGTGAAACACATAAGCCCCCACTTACTGCAGAGAGAGAGAGAGAAAGAGAGCGAGAGAGACCACAGTATTCTATGAAACAGTTAAATAGAAAAATGACATACCTACAGAGAGACACAGACCATAATATTGAATGAAACAATTAAATTGGCAGAAAAATAAAATGCAGTACAAACTTTAACACTGCAAGTTTGTACTTAACTCAGGTAGTAATGCAGTCAATTGTAGGTATGTAGCAGGAGCCAAACAACTCAGATATTAAACAGTAATAAATTCAAAGATATGTGACTAACACTCATAAATAAAGATAAATCCTCTAGGCTATGAGTTTAACAATGAATATGAATGAAGTGAAACACAATAGCCCCCCACTAACTACAGAGACAAAGAGAGACCACAGTATTCTATGAAACAATTAAATAGATAAATTAATAACTACAGAGAGACACAGACAACAATATTCAATGAAACAATTAAATAGACAGAAAAATAAAATGCAGTACAATCTTTAACACTGGAAGTCTGTACTTAACTCAGCTAGTAATGCAGTTAATTGTAGGTATGTCACAGAAGCCAAACAACTCAGATATTGAGCAGTAATAAATTCAAGGATATGTGACTAACACTTATAAACACAGAGATACTCTCTGGGCTATTAGTTTAACACTGAATATCAATGAAGTGAAATACAATAGCCCCCACTTACTGCAGAGAGAGAGAGAGAGAGAAATACACCACAGTATTCTATGAAACAATTAAATAGAAAAATAAATAACTACAGAGAGACACAGACAACAATATTAAAGGAAATAATTAAATAGGCAGAAATGATAAAATGCAGTACAATCTTTAACACTCCAAGTGTGTACTTAACTCAGTTAGTAATGCAGCTTATTGTAGATATGTAGCAGACGAAAAACAACTCAGATATTGAGCTGTAATAAATTCAAAGATATCTGACTAACACTTATAAATACAGAGAAACCCTCTGGGCTAAGAGTTTAACACTGAATATCAATGAAGAGAAACACAATAGCCCCCACTAACTGCAGAGACAGAGAGAGAGAGAGGCCACAGTATTCTATGAAATAGCTAAATAAAAAATAAATAACTACAGAGAGACACAGACCACAATATTCAGTACAATCTTTTACACTGCAAGTTTGTAGTTAACTCTGCTACTAATGCAGTTAATTTTAGGTATGTAGCAGAAGCCAAGCAACTCAGATATTGAGCAGTAATAAATCCAAAGATATGTGACTAGCCCTTATAAATACAAAAGAAACCCACTAGGCTACGAGTTTAACACTGAATATCAATTAAGTGAAATACAATAACCCCTACTAACTGCAGAGACAGAGAGAGAGAGAGACCACAGTATTCTATAAAGCAATTAAATAGAAAAATAAATAACTACAGAGAGACACAGGCTACAGTATTCAATGAAACAATTAAATAAACAGAAAATTAAAATGCAGTACAAACTTTAACACTGCAAGTTTGTAAATAACACAGGTACTAACGCAGTGGATTGTAGGTATGTAGCAGAAGCCAAACAACTCAAATACTGAGCAGTAATAAATGCAAAGATATGTGACTAACACTTATAAACACAGAGAAACATTCTAGGCTAAGAGTTTAACACTGAATATAAATGAAGTGAAACACAACTACCCGCATTTACTGGTGCCAGAGCCATTGGATCTAGCTCAATGCCAAGAAATGTATAGTTATCCCTTTGGGAAAAAACATGTACCCATGAATTACCACATAGGTGGCAGTACACTAAACACCGAAAGTGTGATAAGAGACTTAAGAACACAGGTGGACAGTGGTCTCACCTTCGATAACCACATCATCACAACAGTCAGGCAATCCTTCTATGTGGCACACCTCATCACTAAGGGCTTTTCATTCAGAAAAAAGGAGGTCATTGTCTCACTGTACTCATCCCTCATTAGACCCATTATAGAATACAATGCCACGTTTGATATGTACCTCTCAAGACATCTGCAATAACTGGAAAGGCCGCAGAAATACCTCACTAAAAGAATCACAGGCCTAAAGCAGAAGCCCTATTCTGACAGTCTAAAAAAACTCCACCTATACTCTGTCACATATCAACTACACAGAGGCGATCTCTGCTTAACATACAAGGTCATGTCAAACCCAGAGCTGTTGGACATGCTACACTTTAAGAAATCCAAATTCCTCACAGACACATGCTCCAGGGATCTAAACCTTGTCATCACAATGAACAAAACATGCTGGAAGGATAGGTTCCTGACAAGAGACTTCCCAGACTATGGAATAGACTGCCCATACATGTCAAACAGAGCATCTCTTTGGCCATCTTCAAACGGAACCTTGATGATTGGATGGGAGATAGGAAATTCACCCTGGGGATCACGTCAGTTGCACTACTAGAAAAAGGTCCAGAGAAGTAAACACTGTGGGAAGAAATAACCAGGGAAATGTTATGGCTAGGCTGGTATAGGCCATAGGGCCAATAGCCTAGTACTAACCTATGAACCCATGAACCTTTGAAGTGAACACAATAGCCCCCACTTACTGCAGAGAGATAGAGAGAGAGAGAGAGAGACCACAGTATTCTATGAAACAATTAAGTAGAAAAATAAATAACTACAGAGAGACACAGACCACAATATTCAATAAAACAATTAAATAGACAGAAAAATAAAATGCAGTACAATCTTTAACACTGCAAGTTTGTACTTAACTCAGCTAGTAATGCAGCTGATTGTAGGTATGTAGCAGAAGCCAAACAACTCAGATATTGAGCAGTAATAAATTCAGAGATATGTGACTAACACTTATAAACAAAGAAAAAACACTCTAGGCTAAGTGTTTAACACTGAATATCAATGAAGTGAAATACATTAGCCCCCATTTACAGCAGAGGGAGAGAGAGAGAGAGAGAGAGAGAGAGAGAGAGAGAGAGACCACAGTATTCGATGAAACAAATAGAAAAATAAATAACTACAGAAAGACACAAACCACAATATTCTATGAAACAATTAAATAGACAGAAAAATAAAATGCAGCACAGTCTTGTTTATACTTAACTCAGTGAGTAATGCAGCTGATTGTAGGTATGTAACAGAAGCAGAACAACTCAGATATTCAGCAGTAATAAATTCAAAGCTATGTGACTAACACTTATAAATACATTGAAACCCTCTAGTATAAGAGTTAAACACTGAATATCAATGAAGTGAAACACAATAGCCCACATTTACTGCAGAGAGAGAGAGAGAGAGAGACCACAGTATTCTATGAAAAAAATAAATAGTAAAATAAATAACTACAAAAAGACACAGACCCCAATATTCAATGAAACCATTAAATAGACAGAAAAATAAAATGCAGTACAATCATTAACACTGGAATTTTGTGCATAACTCAGCTAGTAATGCAGTTGATTGTAGGTATGTAGTAAAAGCCAAACAACTCAGATATTGAGCAGTAAAAAATCAAAGATATGTGAGAAACACATATAAATACAAAGAAACCCACAAGGCTAAGATTTTCACACTGAATATCAATGAAGTGAAACACAATAGCCCCCACTTACATCAGAGGAAGAGAGATCACAGTATTCTAGGAATAAATAGAAAAATAAATAACTACAGAGAGACACAGACCACAATATTATATGAAACAATTAAATAGACAGAACAACAAAATGCAGCACAATCTTTAACACTGCAAGTTTTTACTTTACTCAGCTAGTAATGCAGTTGATTGTAGGTATGTTGTAGAAGCCAAACAACTGAGATACTGAGCAGTAATAAATTCAAAGCTATGTGACTAACACTTATAAATACAGAGAAACCCTCAAGGCTAAGATTTTAACACTGAATATCAATAAAGTGAAACACAATAGCCCCCACTTACTGCAGAGACAGAGAGAGAGAGACCACAGTATTCTATGAAAAACTTAAATAGAAAAATAAATAACTACAAAGAGACACAGACCATAATATTCAATGAAACAATTAAATAGAAAAATAAAATGCACTACAAACTTTAACACTGCAAGTTTGTACATAACTCAACAAGTAATGCAGTTGATTGTAGGTATGTAGCAGAAGCCAAACAACTCAGATATTGAGCAGTAATAAATTCAAAGCTATGCGACTAACACTTATAAATACAGAGAAACCCTCAAGGCTAAGATTTTAACACTGACTATCAATGAGGTGAAACACAATAGCCCCCACTTACTGCAGAGAGAGAGAGACCACAGTATTCTATGAAAAAATTAAATAGAAAAATAAATAACTACAAAAAGACACAGAGCTCAATATTCAATGAAACAATTTAATAGACAGAAAAATAAAATGCATTACAGTCTTTAACACTGCAAGTGTGTACTTAACCCTGCTAGTAATGGAGTTGATTGTAGGTATGTAGCAGAAGCCAAACAACTCAGATATTGAGCAGTAAATAATTCAAAGATATGTGAGAAGTACTTATAAATACAGAGAAACCCACTAGGCTAAGAGTTTAACACTGAATATAAATGAAGTGAAACACAATAGCCCCCACTTACAGCAGAGGGAGAGAGAGAGATCACAGTATTCTATGAAATAAATAGTAAAATAAATAACTACAGAGAGACACATACCACAATATTATATGAAACAATTAAACAGACAGAACAACAAAATGCAGCACAATCTTTAACACTGCAAGTTTTTACTTTACTCAGCTAGTAATGCAGTTGATTGTAGGTATGTTGCAGAAGCCAAACAACTCAGATATTGAGCAGTAATAAATTCAAAGCTATGTGACTAATACTTATAAATACAGAGAAACCCTCTAGGCTAAGAGTTTAACACTGAATATAAATGAAGTGAAACAAAACAGCCCCACTTACTGCAGAGAGAAAGAGAGAGAGAGAGAGAGAGAGAGACCACAGTATTCTATGAAACAATTAAATAGAAAAATAAAAAACTACAGAGAGACACAGACCACAATATTCAATGAAATAATTAGATAGACAGAAAAAAAAATTCAGTACAATCTTTAACACTGCAAAATTGTAATTAACTCAGCTAGTAATGCAGTTGATTGTAAGTATGTAGCAGAAGCCAAACAACTCAGATATTTAGCAATAATAAATTCAAAGATATGGGACTAACACTTATAAATACAGAGAAACCCTCTAAGCTAAGAGTTTAACACTGAATATACATGAAGTGAAACACAATAGCCCCGACTTACTGCAGAGAGAGAGAGAGAGAGAGAGAGACCAGAGTATTCTATGAAACAAATAGAAAAATGATAACTACTAAGAGACACAGCCCACAATATTGAATGAAACAATTAAATAGACAAAAAAATGAAGTACAATCTTTGACACTAGAAGTTTGTACTTAACTCAGCTAGTAATGCAGTTGATTGTAGTTATGCAGCAGAAGCCAAACAACTCAGACATTGAGCAGTAATACATTCAAAGATATGTGACTAACACTTATAAATACATAGAAACCCTCTAGGCTAAATGTTTAATACTGAATATCAATGAAGTGAAACACAATAGCCCCACTAACAGCAGAGACAGAAAGAGACCACAGTATTCTATTAAACAATTAAATAGAAAAATAAATAACTACATAGAGACACATACCACAATATTGAATGAAACAAATAGACAGAAAAATAAAATGCAGTACAATCTTTAGCACTGCAAGTTTGTACTTAATACAGCTAGTAATGCAGTTGATTTTAGGTATATAGCAGAAGCCAAACAAGTCAGATATTGAGCAGTAATAAATTCAAAGATAAGTGACTAACACTTATTAATACACAGAAAGCCTCTAGGCTAAGAGTTTAACACTGAATATCAATGAAGTGAAACACAATAGCCCCTACTTACTGCAGAGAGAGAGAGAAAGAGAGAACTACAGAGATACATAGACCCCAATATTGAAATAAAACATTACAGTTACAGAAAAATAAAATGCAACAAAATCTTTAACACTGAAAGTTTGTACTAAACTTAGGTATTAATGGAGTTGATTGTAGGTATATAGCAGAAGCCAAAGAAATCTTGGCTACTAGTTTAACAGTGAATATCAATGAAGTGAAACACAATAGCCCCCACTTACTGCAGAGGTAGAGAGAGAGAGAGAGAGAGAGAGAGAGAGTGAGTGAGAGAGACCACAGTATTCTATGAAACAATAAATAGAAAAATTAATAAGTACAGAGAGACACAGACCACAATATTCAATGAAAAAAGTAGAAAAATAAAATACAGTACAATTTTTAACACTGCAAGTTTGTACTTAGCTAGTAATGAAGTTGATTGTAGGTATGTAACAGAAGTCAATAACTCAGATATTGAGCAGTAATAATTTTAAAGATATGTGACAAACATTTATAAATACAGAGAAACCCTCTAGGCTAATAGTTTAACTCTGAATATCAATGAAGGTAAACATAATAGACCCCACTTACTGCAGAAAGAGAGAGAGAGAGAGAGACCACCATATTCTATGAAACAATTAAATAGAAAACTAAATAACTACAGAGATACACAGACCACAATATTCAATGAAACAATTAAATAGACAGAAAAATAAAATGCAGTACAATCTTTAAAACTACTATTTTATACTTAACTCTACTAGTAATGCAGTTGTACGTAGGTATCTAGCAGAAACCGAACAACTCAGATATTGAGCAGTAATCAATTTAAAGATATTTGACTAACACTTATAAAAACCCAGCCACTGGGGATGCACAAGCCAGTGCATTTCTTTGTGCCAGTCCCAAGCCTGGATAAATGGGGAGGGTTGCATCAGGAAGGGCATCCGGCGTAAAAATTCTGCCACATCACTTATGGTGCAAAAATTTCATATTTCCATACCGGATTGGTCGAGGCCTGGGTTAACAACGACCGCCACCAGTACTGTTAGCCAACAGGGTGCTGGCAGAAATTGGGCTACTGTTGGCCGAAGGAGAAGAGGAGGGTGAAGGCATGCCCGAAGGCAGGAAGAGAGGAGGACGGTTAGGAGTGTAGCAGTGAAGGTAGGAACTTTGAATGTTGGCAGTATGACTGGTATAGGAAGAGAGCTAGCTGATATGATGGAGAGAAGGAAGGTTGATATATTGTGCGTGCAAGAGACCAGATGGAAGGGAAGTAAGGCCAGGTGTTTAGGAAACGGGTTCAAATTGTTCTCTCATGGTGTGGATGGCAGGAGAAATGGGGTAGGGGTTATACTAAAGGAACAATATGCCAAGAGTGTTTTAGACGTGAAGAGAGTGTCTGACAGAGTGATGTTTATGAAGCTCAAAACTGATGGTGTAATGATGAATGTTGTTAGTGCATATGCTCCACAAATTGGGTGTCTGATGGATGAGAAAGAGAAATTTTGGAGTGAGTTGGATGAGGTTTTGGTGAGTGTACCCAAGGGTGAGAGACTAGTGATTGGAGTAGACTTTAATGGGCATGTTGGTGAAGTGAACAGAGGGGATGAGGAAATGATGGGTAGGTATGGTGTTAAGGAGAGGAATGCAGAAGCTCAGATGATTGTGGATTTTGCTAAAAGGATGGACATGACTGTGGTGAATATGTATTTTAAGAAGAGGGAGGAGCATAGGGTAACGTACAAGAGTGGAGGAAGATGCACACAGGTGGATTATATCCTATGTAGGAGGGCCAGTCTGAAGGAGATTGGAGACTGTAAAGTGGTGGCAGTGGAAAGTGTAGTTAAGCAGCATAGAATGGTGGTTTGTAGGATGACATTGGTGATCAAGAAGAGGAGGAGGAGTGTGAAAGCAGTGCCAAGGATTAAATGGTGGAAGTTAAAAAGGGTGATTGTGAAGTGGAGTTTAGGGAAGAGTTAAGACAGGCACTGGGAGGCAGTGGAGAGTTACCGAATAGCTGGGTAACTACAGCAGAACTAGTAAGGGAGACTGCTAGAAAGGTGCTTGGTGTGACATCTGGACAGAGGAAGGAGGACAAGGAGACCTGGTGGTGGAATGAGGAAGTACAGGAGAGTATACAGAGGAAGAGGCTGGTGAAGAGGAAGTGGGATTGTCAAAGAGATGAAGAAAGTAGACATGAGTATAAGGAGATGAGGTGCATGGCAAAGAGAGAGGTGGTGAAAGCTAAGGATAAGGTGTATGGAGAGTTGTATGAGAGATTGGACACTAAAGAAGGAGAAAAGGACATGTACCAATTGGCTAGGCAGAGGGACAGAGCTGGGAAAGATGTGCAGCAAGTAAGGGTGATAAAGGATAGTGAGGAAAAGGTACTCACAAGAGAGGAGAGTGTGTTGAGTAGATGGAAAGAGTATTTTGAGAGGCTGATGAATGAAGAGAATGAGAGAGAGAGAAGGTTAGATGATGTGGGGATAGTGAATCAAGAAGTGAAACAGATTAGCAAGGAGGAAGTAAGGACAGCTATGAAGAGGATGATGAATGGAAAGGCTGTTGGTCCAGATGACATACCAATGGAAGCATGGAGGTGCTTAGGAGAAATGGCAGTGGAATTTTTAACTAGATTGTTTAATGAAATTTTAGAAAATCAGAGGATGCCTGAGGAGTGGAGAAAAAGTGTTTTGGTACCTATCTTTAAGAATTAGGGTGATGTGCAGAGCTGCAGTAACTACAGAGGGATACAATTGATCAGTCACAGCTTGAAGTTATGGGAAAGAGTAGTAGAAGCTAGGTTAAGAAGGGAGGTGATGATTAGTGATCAGCAGTATGGTTTCATGCCAGGAAAGAGCACTACAAATGCGATGTTTGCTCTGAGAGTGTTATTGGAGAAATACAGAGGAGGTCAGAAGGAGTTGCATTGTGTCTTTGTAGACTTGGAGAAAGCATATGACAGGGTGCCTAGAGAAGAGCTGTGGTATTGTATGAGGAAGTCGGGAGTGGCAGAGAAGTATGTAAGAGTGGTACAGGATATGTACGAGGGTAGCGTGACAGTGGTGAGGGCTGTAGTGGGAGTGACAGATCCGTTTAAGGTGGGGGTGGGATTACATCAAGGATCAGCTCTGAGTCCTTTCTTATTTGCAGTGGTGATGGACAGGTTGACAGATGAGATCAGACAGGAGGCCCCGTGGACTATGATATTTGCAGATGACATTGTGATCTGTAGTGAGAGTAGGAATCAGGTTGAGGAGACTCTGGAGAGGTGGAGATATGCTCTAGAGAGCAGAGGAATGAAGGTCAGCAGGGTTAAGACAGAATATATGTGTGTAAATGAGAGGGAGGGTAGAGGAATGGTGAGGATGCAGGGAGTAGAGTTGGTAAAGGTGGACGAGTTTAAGTACTTGGGATCAACAGTTCAGAGTAATGGTGAATGTGGAAGAGAGGTGAAGAAGAGAGTACAGGCAGGGTGGAATGGGTGGAGAAGAGTATCAGGAGTGATTTGTGACAGACGGGTACCAGTAAGAGTGAAAGGGAAGGTTTACAAGAGGGTAGTGAGGCCAGCTATGTTATATGGGTTGGAGATAGTGGCATTGACAAAAAGGCAGGAGTCAGAGCTAGATGTGGCAGAGTTAAAGATGTTAAGATTTGCACTCAGTGTGACTAGGATGGATAGGATTAGGAATCAGTATATTAGAGGGTCAGCTCATGTTGGACAGTTTGGAGACAAAGCAAGAGAGACGAGATTGTGTTGGTTTGACATGTGCTGAGGAGGGATGATGGGTATATTGGGAAAAATATGCTGAGGATGGAGCTGCCAGGTAAGAGGAAAAGAGGAAGGCCTAAGATAAGGTTTATGGACGTGGTGAGAGAGGACATGCAGGTGGTTGGTGTGACAGAGCAAGATGCAGAGGATAGGAAGAAATGGAAAGAGATGATCCGCTGTGGCAACCCCTAACGGGAAAAGTCAAAAGATGATGATGATGACTAACACTTATAAATACAAAGAAACCCTCTAGGCTATGAGTTTAACACTGAATATCAATGAAGTGAAACACAATATCCCCCACTAACTGCAGAGACAGAGAGAGAGAGAGGGAGAGACCATAGTATTCTATTAAACAATTAAATAGAAAAGTAAATAACTACAGAGCGACACAGATGACAATATTCAATGAAACAATTAAATAGACAGAAAAATAAAATGCAGTACAATCTTTAATTCTGCAAGTTTGTACTTAACTCATCTAGTAATGCAGCTGATTTTAGGTATGCAGTAGAAGCCAAACAACTCAGATATTGAGCAGTAATAAATTCAAAGATATGTGACTAACACTTATAAATACAGAGAAACCCTCTAGGCTAAGAGTTTAACACTGAATTTCAATGAAGTGAAACACAATAGCCCCCACTTACTGCATAGGTTCATAGGTTTATAGTTTGGTATTAGGCTATCGGCCTAAGGGTCTATACAAGTCTAGCCATAACAATTTCCTGGCTATTTCTTCCCACACTATTTACTTCCCTATACTCCTGTCTAGCAGGGTGACTGACATGATCCACTGGGTGCATTTCCTTATTACCATCCGATCGTCAAGGTTCCTTTTGAAGATGGTCAGAGAGGTTCTCTGCTTGACATGAATGGGCAGTGTATTCCAGAGTCTGCGGAGTCTCTGGGTCAGGAACCTATGCCTCCAGCATGTCTTGTTTATTGTGATGACAAGGTTTAGTTCCCTGGAGCATGTGGCTCAGAGGGATTGGGATTTCTTTAAGTGTAGCACGTCCAACAGCTTTGGGTTTGACATGGCCTTGTATGTTAAGCAGAGACTGTCTCTGAGTAGATGATATGCGACAATGGAGTTTTTTAAGGCGTTCATTGTAGAGCATCTGCTTTAGGCCTGTGATTATTTTAGTGAGGTATTTCTGCAGCCTTTCCAGTTGCTGCAGCTGTCTTGAGAGGTACATACCAAATGGGGCGTTGTATTCTATAATGGGTCTAATGAGGGATGAGTACAGTGGGGCAATGACCTCCTTTTTTCTGGATGAAACTCCCTTAAGGATGAGGTGTACCACATAGAAGGATTTCCTGATTGTTGTGGCGATGTGGTTATCAAAGATGAGACCACTGTCCACCTTTGTCCCTAAGACTCTTATCACACTTTTGGTGTTTAGTGTACTACCACCTATGTTGTAACTCACGGGTACATGTTTTTCCCAAAGGGGATAACTATACATTTCTTGGCATTGAGCTTGAGCCCATGGCTCTGGCACCAAGCATCTGTTTCTGTAAGGCCCTTTTGTAGAGTATCCACATCATTTGGGGATTCAATAATGGCTCCCACTTTGCAGTCATCTGCGAATGTTGTTAGCCAGAGTCCCTTAGTGTTGGCCTGTACTTCAGAGAAGTAGAAGCCAAACAAGAGTGGTCCCAGGACTGAACCCTGAGGTACTCTACTTGTCACTTGTCTGGAGCTGGATTTGGAGTCAGCTACTTTTTCAGTGTGGATTCTGTCAGTTAGCCAGTTGGCAACCCGAGTGACATAGGGATTAATGCCCAGCTTAGTAAGTTTATCTATGATTCCATAGAGGGGGATGCTGTCAAAGGCCTTATTGAGGTCTAGATAGGCTGTGTGCACTTCCTTACCCTCATCCATGGCTCTGTAGACTGATTTGAAGAAGTCCACCAGGTTCAAGAGCCAAGATCAGCCTTCACGAACCCAAACTGGGTGGGCTCCAGTGTTTTAAGGTTGTCAATGTCTTTGTTTATAAATTCCATGATATTGCGTTCCATGGCCTTGCAGATCAGGCTCGTCAGACTAATGGGGTGGTAATTCTCGGGATCCAAGGTGGATCCCTCCCTTGTGGAGTGGGATAACTGTAGCTGTGTGTCACTCAGTGGGCATGAAACCTGAGATGAGGCTATGATTAAACATGACACTTAGGTGAGGTGCCAGTTCATTTTGTAGTTCATGTAGTACACAGCCTGGGATATTATCTGGTCCCATGGATGCTGTATTCTTAGCTTTGGAGAGTGCATTTTTTACCTGTGTGGCCATTATTACCGGAATTTGGCAATCTTCCAGTACTGAGATGGGCTGTTTAGGGGGTGAGAGTGGGGTGAAGTTGGCACTGAATTGATCTGCCAAGATATTGGCAATATCTTTGTGATCAGTATATTTAATGTCATTCTGTTGTAGCTCAGAGCAGATATGAGGATTGTGGTTTAGATTCTTGACATAGTTATAGAATGCCTTGTGGTTGTCCTTGGAATCTTTGGCAATTTTATTTTTGTAACTAGCTTTGGAGGATTTTATGAGGGATCTCAGCTTCTTACTGAGGCTGGTATGGGACTTTTTTTGCATCCTGGAATTTTTCTGTTTTCTGCAACAGTTTATTCCTTTTGTTATATAGTTTGTTTATGGCAGGGGACCACCATATTGGCTTCTTTTTTTGGAGGAGAGCATCTTGGTTCTATTTGGGATGGCATGATTCATGCATGAGTGGATGTGCAGTCGAACTTTCAGTTCCCGTCTGCATGGGCGTCATGAAGTTTGTCACTTCTGACTTGAGTAGCATGAAGTTGGCTTTGGAGAAGTTTTTTATGGAGGTTTTCTTAATGGGGGGTGGGGGTGCGATGTGGATGTTAAGGGTGATTAGCTTATGTTCAGACCTGACCAACAAGGGAGTGAACATAGGTATAGAGTAAAGATTTCCCATGTTGGCAATGACCAGGACTAGCATATTGGAGCCCCTGGTGGGACTATGGATTAGTTGATCCAGGGCATTGGAGTTTATGAATTCCAAGAACCATTGGGCAAAGGTGTTGGTACATGAGTAGTTTTCCCAGTTAATGGCAGGGTAGTTCAAATCACCCAGTATTAGGGTGTTTGGTTGTATCTTAATATTTCCAGTATGTTTAGAAAGGTGTAGTGTGAATCTTGGGGCATGGTGGGGGATTTGTAGCAAGCTACAATTTGGATTGCAGTCCTACCTTGTGTTAGTTGTATCTGGAGAATTTCAGATGCATTGTGTTGGGCAGCTAGCCTGGTGGTGTGAATATCCTTAATGAATATGGACACTCCTCCACCTTTAGTGTTTTGGTCCTGGTTTGGTGACCGAAAAGTGTGGTAAGAGTTGTAGCCTGGTATTGCAGGGGTGCTCTCTGTAGCCTTGAACTAGGTCTCAGTTACTGCAGAAAGAGAGAGAGACAGAGAGACCACAGTATTCTATGAAACAATTAAATAGACAGAAAAATAAAATGCAGTACAATCTTTAACACTGCAAGTTTGTACTTAATTCAGCTAGTAATGTAGTTGATTGTAGGTATGTAGCAGAAGCCAAACAATTTAGGTATTGAGCAGTAATAAATTCAAAGAGATGTGACTAACACTTAAAAATACAGAGAAACCCTCTAGGCTAAGAGGTTAACACTGATATCAATGAGCTTTACCAGAAAGGCTCATCCAGACTCTGCTACACTTTGCTGTGAAGGAAAGGTTAGTTTGCTTTTATTTTTTGTATTTTGTATATTTTAAATACTGTAGTTTGTTTTCTTTACCGTGTGTTTTACCTGCATTCTGCTTTAACAGCATATTAAAACTTCAAAAGAGACCACAGCTCTCTCTCTCTCTCTCTTCTGAGTCAGGCAGAATTTTTTTCCTGCCCTCCCACCCAGTCATAGTTGTCTTGTTAAATACTACTGTCTTTCTAGTTGCCTTCCTCTTATGTTAATCTGACCATATATCTCATTTCCTCTCTACTTTCAGTGGCTTGTGTGAGTAATCACTAAATCAAAAACCTCTCCCCTTCAACTATTTAAATGTATTGGCCATCCTACTGTATTCCATAGTACCAGAATACAAAAGTGACCACCCCTTTCAACCCATCTTGCTGTTTTAAAAATAGTAACTCTCCACTAAACCTTAACTTTTTAAACAGGTAAAACTTCAGTTACCTACTTTCACATCTACCTTCTCTAGTGCACACTCAGTGTGCATTTTTTTTCATCTTACTTTTAAGCATCCCTTTGACTAGCACTTTCTCTAATACCTGCTGGAAAGCACTAGGAAGCCTTAAACTGATACAAGCACTCAACTCTCCTTGTTAATAAGGAGAAATTAATAGTAGGCACTAAACAGCCTATAAGTGCAAAGTACCTTGCTAAGGTAAGGGAAAACAGCTCCTGTACTTTACAAAAAAAAAAAAAAGCATCAAACCAGGCATGTCCAAGGGTCAGCTTCCGGTGATTTCTCCTGTCCACCTGGTGAATCTGGGCATACTGGGGCAATGCAGCAATTGCCTCATGTACAGAGACAACCCTCTCCTCCTACCACCCAACACTACAACCTGTGAGAGATGCACCTACATAGCCAAAATGGAAACAAAGCTCTCAGCACCCAAAATTGTGCTAGACAGTCAAGAGGAGAAGGTTAACACCCACACTACACCTCAAGCAACACACAGCCCTTCTAAACCTACACCACCAACACCCACATATAGCAACACTAAATCCACATAGGCCCTTAACTGTAACCTGCCCAAGCAACAAGGACCTCTGAAGCTGAAACGCAAACAAACACCAATCACAACCAAAGTGTCACATAGTTCAAAACACCTATGTGCCACCCAGCAACAGCCCCTAAGGCAAGACAATGTACCTAACACTTTAGTCATAGGTGACACTATAGTCCGGCACACTGATGTCCCTCTCACCAGGTTGAACAAGGAGAAAATTACAGTCAGCTGCCTGTCGGGTGCCAGGATCCGCCACATAACGCATGCACTCAAGTCACTCCACAACAAGTGCAACTATGACTCTGTCATTGTCCATGTTGGAGTGAATGACTTGAGACGTACCTCCCTGGACTACATGAAAAGAGAAATGGAAGAGCTCTCGGATCATGTGGCCCAGGCAGGTATGACCCTAGCCCTGAGTAGCATCCTGCCTTCGCCCAGAATGATACCACAATATAAGGACAAAATGATTGACTTCAACAATTGGCTAAGCTTCTGGTGTCATTCAAAGGGGATCCAGTATCTGTCTGCCTGGGACGACATGATTGACAGACCACGATGCATTGCCAGAGATGGTCTGCACCTGTCGCCTCTGGGATTCAGGTTACTGGCTAAGGCTCTTGCCACCCCTATAGTGCCTTTTTTAGGCAAAGTTCAAAGAACAAAACCACCACCGTAACAGGTACAAGCATGCAAAATCTGAAGGTAATGCTACTCAATGCTAGAAGTCTAAACCTCAAAATACACTCTCTTGAGGCACTCCTAAAAATGGAGAACATCGATATCTGTGCAGTAACTGAGACCTGGTTCAAGGCTCCAGAGAGCACCCCTGCAATAGCAGGCTACAACTCTTACCACACTTTTCGGCCACCAAAGCAGGATCGAAACACTAAAGGTGGAGGAGTGTCAATATTCACCAAGGATATTCACACCACCAGGCTAGTTGCCCAACACAATGCGTCTGAAATTCTCCAGGTGCAACTAACACTAGGTAAGACTGCAATCCAAATTGTAGCTTGCTACAGATCCCCCACCATACCCCAAGATTCTCACTACACCTTTCTAAACATACTGGAAAATATTAAGATAGAAGCAAACACCCTAATACTGGGTAATTTTAACTACCCTGCCATTAACTGGGTAAGCTACTCATGTACCAACACCTTTGCCCAACGGTTCTTGGAATTCATAAATTCCAACGCCCTGGATCAACTAATCCGTAGTCCCACCAGGGGCTCCAATATCCTAGACCTGGTCATTACCAACATGGGAAACCGATGCTCCACACCTATGGTCACCCCCTCGTTAGTCACATCTGACCATAAGCTAATCACCCTTAACATCCACAGCCCAACCCACCCCCGAGTAAGGAAACATCCATAAAAAACTTCTCCAAAGCCAACTTCATGCTACTCAAGTCAGAAGTGACAAACTTCATGACACCCATGCAGACAGGAGCTGAAAGTTCAACTGCTGAATCCTACACTAAGGCACTGTACGAGCACATCCACTCATGCATAAATCGTGCCATCCCAAATAGAACCAAGATGCTCTCATCCAAAAAAAAGAAGCCAATTTGGTGGTCCTCTGCCATAAACAAACTTTACAACAAAAGGAAGAAACTGTTGCAGAAAAGAGGAAAATCCCAGGATGCAAAAAACTTCCTTACCAGCCTCAGTAAAAAACTGAGATCCCTCATAAAATCCTCCAAAGCTAGTTACGAAAATAAAATTGCCAAAGATTCCAAAGACAACAACAAGGCATTCTATAACTATGTCAAGAATCTAAATGGTAATGCTCAGATCTGCTCTGAGCTAAAACAGAATGGCATTAAATATACTGATCCCAAGGATATTGCCAATATCCTGGCATATCGATTCAGTGCCAACTTCACCCCCCTCTCACCCCCTAAATTGCCATCTCAATACCGGAAGATTGCCAAATTCTGGTAATAACGTCCACACAGGTAAAAAATGCACTCTCCAAAGCTAAGAATACAGCATCCATGGGACCAGATGACATCCCGGGCTGTGTACTACATGAACTACAATATGAACTGGCACCTCACCTAAGTGTCATGTTTAATCATAGCCTCACCTCAGGTTTCGTGCCCACTGTGTGGCGCACAGCTACAGTTATCCCACTCCACAAGGGGGGATCCACCTTGGATCCCAGAAACTACCGTCCCATCAGTCTGACAAGCCTTATCTGCAAGGCTATGGAGCGTATTATCATGGAACTTATAAACAAAGACATTGGCAACCTTCAAACACTGGACCCCACCCAGTTTGGGTTCGTGAAGGGCCGATCTTGTCTCCTGAACTTGACTGACTTCTTCGAATCAGTCTCCAGAGCCATGGACAAGGGTAAGGTGGTCCACACAGCCTATCTAGACCTTGCCAAGGCCTTTGACCCATCCCCCATGCTGGAATCATAGATAAACTTACTAAGCTGGGCATTAATCCTTACATCACCCAATGGGTTGCTAACTGGCTTACTGATAGAACCCATACTGTAAAAGTAGCCGACTCCAAATCCAGCTCCAGACAAGTGACAAGTGGAGTACCTCAGGGTTCAGTCCTGGGACCACTCTTGTTTGGCATCTACTTCTCTGAAGTACAGGCCAACACTAAGGGACTCTGGATAACAAAGTTTGCAGATGACTGCAAACTGGGAGCCATTATTGAATCCCCAAATGATGTGGATACTCTACAAAAGGGCCTTACAGAAACAGATGCTTGGTGCCAGAGCCATGGGCTCAAGCTCAATGCCAAGAAATGTATAGTTATCCCTTTGGAAAAAACATGTATCCATGAATTACCATATAAGTGGCAGTACACTAAACACGAAAGTTTGATAAGAGACTTAGGGACACAGGTGGACAGTGGTCTCACCTTCGATAACCACATCGCCACAACAGTCAGGAAATCCTTCTATGTGGCACACCTCATCACTAAGGGCTTTTCATCCAGAAAAAAAGGAGGTCATTGTCCCACTGTACTCATCCTCATTAGACCCATTATAGAATACAATGCCCCGTTTGGTATGTACCTCTCAAGACATCTGCAACAACTGGAAAGGCCACAGAAATACCTCACTAAAAGAATCACAGGCCTAAAGCAGATGCCCTACGCTGACCGCCTTAAAAAACTCCAGCTATACTTTGTCGCATATCGTCTACTCAGAGGCGATCTTTGCTTAACATACAAGGCCTTCCAAACCCAGAGCTGTTGGACATGCTACACTTAAAGAAATCCCAATCCCTCAGAGCCACACGCTCCAGGGATCTAAACCTTGTCATCACAATAAACAAAACATGCTGGAGGGATAGGTTCCTGACCCAGAGACTCCCCAGACTCTAGAATAGATTGCCCATACATGTCAAGCAGAGTGCCTCTTTGGTCCTCTTCAAAAGGAACCTTGATGATTGGATGGAAGAAAGGAAATTCACCCCGGGGATCACGTCAGTCGCCCTGCTAGACAGAGGTCCAGGGAAGTAAATAGTGTGGGAAGAAATAGCCAGGGAATTGTTATGGCTAGGCTTGTATAGGCCCTAGGGCTGATAGCCTAGTACTAATCTATGAACCTATGAAGTAAAACTCATTAACTCAACTGAAGTTGTGGCTGTCTCTCTTCAGAGTACTTTTTAGAATTTCTGTGTAGCCATTGATAGCAGTGGGGTAGTTTCAGCTCATCACTGACATTCTGTCTTGCCTTATATAAGTGGTACATTTTGATTTATCTCTGCTTAATATCAGAGCTTTGGCTGGTTAACATATACCTGAAATCCACTGGATGGATAAGTGACTTTAAGTACACTTTTATCTGCTCTTTTGCATATAGTACTGTATTTAATTTATTTATTTGTGTTTTTCACTGAATACTAACAACTGAAGTTGTGGCTGCCTCTCTACAGAGTACTTTTTAGAATTTCTGTGTAGCCATTGATAGCAGTGGGGGTAGTTTCAGCTCATCACTGACATTCTGTATTGCCTTATATAAGTGGTACATTTTGAGTTATCTCTGCTTAATATCAGAGCTTTGGCCAGCTAACATCTACCTGAAATCAGCTGGACGTATAAGTGAATTTAAGTACACTTTTATCTGCTCTTTTGCATATAGTACTGTATTTAATTTATTTATTTGTGTTTTTCACTGAATATTAACTCAACTGAAGTTGTGGCTGTCTCTCTACAGAGTACTTTTTAGAATTTCTGTGTAGCCATTGATAGCAGTGGGGGGTATTTTCAAATCATCTCTGACATTCTGTCTTGCCATATATAAGTGGTACATTTTGAGTTATCTCTGCTTAATATCATTCCAAACTTTTCAATTCCATTTCTTTCAACCTGCTGGCTTAAAAGCCTATGTTTGTACTTGTTCCCCACCTTTCCTGTAACTAGTCTAGTCCAGGTACAGATGTGCTGTATCCAGGACTCTTTGTAAGCGTCTGAGCCCCCCAAGCTTTTCTGTGTTGGAGGGAAGCCTTCTAGCCTATCAGTGGGAGTGGTAAGCATTAGGTAGCCTATCTGCCACAAGAGGAGTGGTTCCTGGCCCAGAAATTGTAGCTATTGCCCATTTGGACCATTTTTTTTCCATCTCTTTCAACGTTCTGGTTTAAAAGCCGCACTTGCGCTTGTTTCCCACCTTTCCTGTATCTAGCCTAGTCCAGATACAGAGTTGCTGTATCCAGGACTGTTGGTAAGCTTCTGAGCCCCGCAAGCCTTTCTATGTTGGAAGAAAGCCTTCTAGCTTATCAGTGGGAGTGGTAAACACTATTTAGCCTGTCTACCACGAGAGGAGAGGTTCTTGGCCCAGAAATTGTAGTTTGTCTGTCTCTTTCAACTTTCTAGTTTAAAAGACCACATCTGTGCTTGATTCCCATCTTTCATGTAACTAACCTACTAGGTAGCACTAGAAAGCCTTAAACTGATGCAAGCCTTCTAGCTTAGAAGAGAGACTTTGGATTGATTAAGAATCAGTTTTCTGTACTTTCTTGCTGTACTTAACTGTTTTCTGCCTAAATGCAGATTTTCCAGCGTTTATTGTGATTTAAAAGCTTGTTTTTTTCACATATTGTACTTATTTGACTGCCTGCATTTTAAAAAAGTTGTTTTTTGTTTAAATAATTTGTTTAACTGTTGTAGGCTACACACTAAAGTGCGATAGCCTTTTCTGATCGTTTGTAGTCGTTTAAAGCTGTTTTAAGTGTATTTTTTACTGTTTTTGCCTTATCTTTTCAAAAAAACAAAACAACCAAAAAATTACTTGTTTCCCGCCTTTCTAAGCTAGTATAGTCCAGTTTTCAGGCTAGTGCTGAATTCAGGGCTGTGATACTAGTTTCTGAGTTGCACATACTTTACTTGGAAAGAAGGAAATTTTTCTGTTTACCTGTGAGAGAGGAGAGCTTTGAGCAACCTATGTGTCCCTGGAGGAGTGGTTCCAGCCCAGAAGTTAGTAGTTTATTGGCCATTTTGGGCTAATTTCTATCTCTTTCATTTCCCTACTATAAAAAACGCATTTGCACGGTTTTGTGCATCGGGCAGTGCCGGTTAGCTATGGTTAAATTATTCCTGGCTCCACTAAGTCTCTTCTTCAGTTTTTCCCTTGAAACTAGTCTAACTCTCAACCTAAGCACTCAAAAAGCATCTTACAGCCCAGCACTTGCTCAGACCTAATAGCAAGCATTAATATACCCTGACACTGATTGCCCAGCAGGGCAAGGCTCATTATTCACCCCTCACCAACCAAGTGACTAAGCAGCTCACCCTACTATTCAGGCATGACCAAAGGGCAACTTCAGGTGCACTCTCCAGTCCAGCTGGTGAATCTGGGTATCCTGAGGCAATGTCACAACTGCCTCATGTACACAGACAACCCACTCCTCCTACTACAAAACACTAACATATGCGAGAGATGCAATTATACAGCCAAACTGGAAGCTAAACTGTTTCCACCCAAGACTGGAACAGACAGTCAAGAGGAGAAGGTTAACACTTGCACCACACCTCCAGCCGCACACAGACCTACTAAAACAGCACTGGCAAAAAATACACATAAATACACAAAATCATACTCGGAGGCTCTAAATGAAAACCTGCCAAAGCATCAGAGACCTCCAAAGTAGACACCCAAACAACCTACACTTCCCGTCACAAACCAGACAATACATAAAACACAAAATCAGTGTGCCGCACAATCACAGCCCTTAAGGTGAAATAACATACCTAGCACACTAGTAATAGGTGACTCTGTAGTCAGGCACACTGACGTCCCACTCTCTAGGCTGGACAAGCAGAAGGTTACTGTTAGCTACTTGTCGGGAGCCAGAATCCGCCACATAACACAAGCACTCACGTCACTCCAGAACAAGTACAAATATGACTCTGTCATTGTTCGTGTTGGTGTGAATGACCTGAGATGTACCTCCCTGGACTACATGAAAAGAGACATGAAAAAGATCTCTGATCATGCAGCTGAGGCTGGTATGACCCTGACCCTGAGTAGTATCCTGCCCTTACTAAGAATGATACCTCAGTTTAAAGAAAAAAATGATCAATTTCAACAATTGGCTAAGCTTCTGGTGTCATTCAAAGGGGATCTATTGTCTGTCAGCCTATGCTCGACAAGCTGCGTTGCTTCACAAGAGACGGCTTGCACCTGTCACCCCTAGCTTTCGAATACTGGCCAAGGCTCTTACTGCCCCCATAGTGCCTTTTTTAGGCAAGGCTCAAAAGTCAAACCCACCTCCGTAAACAGCGCAATTAACAAAAAACTGAGGGTTATGCTACTCAGCGTCAGGAGTTTAAATCTCAAAATGCATGCACTCGGCGTACTCCTCAGTATGGAGAACATCGACATCTGTGCAGTAATTGAAACCTGGTTCAAGGCTCCAGAGAGCACCCCAGCACTACCAGGCTACAACTCATACCACACATTTCGGCCACAGAACACGGACCGAAAAACAAAAGGAGGGGGTGTATCCATATTCATCAAGGATACCTATACCTTCAGGTTAGTGGCACAGCATGATACCTCTGAGATCATCCATGTGCAACTAACATCGGGCAAATCTGCAATGCAAATTGTGGACTGCTACAGATCACCCTCCATGACCCAAGACCACCACTCCACCTTTCTGGAGACACTGGAAAACATGAAGGTCCTAACGAACACCCTGATATTGGGCAATTTCAATTACCCTACCATTCACTGGGAAAACTACTCGAGTACAAATTCTCAGGCCCAGCGCTTCCTGGAATTCATCAACTCAAACACCCTGGATCAGCTGGTAAACTCTCCTACCAGAGGTGAAAACATATTGGACCTGGTTATCACCAACATGGGTGACAGGTGTTCCACACTGGAGGTCAACCCATCACTGGATAGATCAGACCATAAACTAATCACTCTGGATGTCCACACCCCACCACCACCCCCAACTAAGGAAACCAGAGTAAAAAACTTTTCTAAAGCAAACTTCACCTTACTTAAGACAGAGGTGGTAAGTTTCACAGCCCCCACGTTAAAGGATAATGCTGCCCAAGATGCAGAAACCTTTACAAATGCACTCTATGAGCACCTACAAGGATGCATGGATCATGTCATCCCTAGCAAAACCAAGACTCACTCCTCTAAGAGAAGGAAACCAATTTGGTGGACCCCTGCCATAAACAGGCTTTACAATGGAAGGAGGAAACTAATTCAGAAAAAAAGCAAATCCCAAGAAGGAAAGACATCCCTGATCAGTATCAGTAAGAAACTAAGATCCCTCATGAAATCATCCAAGACTAACTTTGAAAGAAAAATAGCCAAGGATTCAAAAGATAACCACAAAGCCGTCTTTAGCTAAGTGGCAACTCACAGATATGCACTGAACTAGTGCAAAAAGGAACAAAATATACTGAACCTACTAATATGTCCAGCATCCTGGCATATAGATTCAATGCAAACTTCACCCCCCTCTCACCTCTAAAAGGGCCTACAACAATACTGGAAAAGTGTAGTGTCCCAAAAATCACAGACGCACAGGTGAAAACAGCCCTTTCAGAAGCCAAAAACACAGCGTTAATGGGACCAGATGGTGTCCTAGGCTGCGTCTTGCACGAACTACAGAACGAACTAACCCCCCACCTAAACATGCTGTTCAACCTCAGCCTCTCCACAGGCTATGTGCCCATAGAATGGCACACAGCAATTGTTGTTCCTCTCCACAAAGGCGGGGCCACAACTGACCCTGGTAACTATCGCCCCATAAGCCTGACTAGCCTGGTCTGCAAGGCTATGGAGCACATCATCATGGAACTCCTTAACAAAGACATTGGGAACCTCCAAACACTTGACCCCGACCCAGTTCAGCTTAGTTTGGTTGACTTCAAGACAGTCACCAAGGCCATAGTCAAGGGAAAGGTGGTTCACACAGTCTACCTTGACCTCGCCAAGGCCTTCGACACCATTCCCCACTCGGGTATTACAGAAAAAATCACCAGCCTGAACATAAACCCCTATGTCATGAGATGGGTTGCCAAATGACTTACAGACAGAACTCACACGGTAAGAATAGCAGGCTCCAGGTCCGACTCTAAACCAGTCACAAGTGGTGTCCCACAAGGCTCAGTCCTGGGACCCCTACTGTTCGGCATATACTTCTCAGAAGTACAGGCAAACACTGGAGGACTATGGCTAACCAGCTTCGCCAATGACCACAAACTGGGAGCCATAATTGACTCTCCAGCTGACATGGACATCCTCCAAAAGGGCCTTACTGAGATGGACACCTGGTGTCAAAGTCATGGCCTCAAGCTAAATGCCAAAAAAATGCATAGTCATCCCATTTAAGAAAAACAAAACACCCACAAATTATCACATAGGTGGCAGCCCCCTTAATACAGAAGAGGTAATAAGAGATCTGGGGACCCAGGTGGATAGTAATCTCTCCTTTGACAATCATATTGCCAAAGTAGTTAGGAAATCCTTCTATGTGGCCCATCTAATTACTAAAGGGTTCGCATCTAGAAACAAAGAGGTTATAGTGCCCCTCTACTCATCACTCATTAGACCCATCATAGAGTACAATGCCCCATTTGGGATGTACCTCACAAGACACTTCCAACAGTTGGAAATACCACAAACGTACCCCAACAAGAGGATTACTGGCCTCAAACATATGTCTTATGCATAACCACAACGAAATATCTTGAAAATAATATATGACAACCAAGAAAATGACCAGTGAAAAACAGCTCTACTTTCCAAATATACACTATTTATTGTAAGAACAATATTCTCTAGCACCTCGGTCTTAGCCTTTACAGAGTAAAACTTTCTTGGTTGTCATATATATGTCTTATGCAGCCCGACTGAAAAAACTCCGTCTGTACTCAGTGGCATATCTCTTACTCAGAGGTGATCTCTGCCTGACTTACAAAGCCATGTCCAACTCAGAATTGATGGACATGTTCCACCTAAATAAATCCAAGTCACTGCGAGCCACTCGTTCTAGTGAGCTAAACCTTACCACAACAATAAATTGAACATGCTGGAGGGATAGATTCCTGTCACAGAGACTCCACATGCTTTGGAACAAAATTCCAAATTACATCAGGCAGAGCCCTTCACTAACACTCTTCAAGAGAAACCTTGACAAGTGGATGGGTTACAGAAAATACAACCCTGGGATCACTTCATTGGCTCTGCTTGACAGAGGATCAGTTAATTAATCAATGGAGCGGCGAAAGCTGACACACTCTGGCTGGGCTTATAAATGCCGTCAGACAGATAGCCTAGTGCCTACCCATGAACCTATGAACCTACGAAACACAATAGCATCCAGTAACTGCAAAAAGAAAGAGAGAGAGAGAGAGACCACAGTATTCTATGAAGCAATTAAATAGAACAAAATAACTACAGAGAGAATCAGACCACAGTATTCAATTAAACAATTAAATAGACAGAAAAATAAAATACAGTACAATCTTTAACACTGCGACTTTGTACTTAACTCAGCTTGTAATGCAGTTGATTATAGGTATGTAGCAGAAGACAAACAACTCAGATATTGAGCAGTAATAAAATCAATGACATGTGACTAACACTTATAAATACAAAGAAACCCTCTAGGCTAAGATCTTAACACTGAATATCAATGAAGTGAAACACAATACCCCCCACTTACTGCAGAAAAAGAAAGATAGATAGAGAGAGAGAGACCATAGTATTCTCTGAAACAATTAAATAGAAAAATAAATAACTACAGAGAGACACTGACCACAATATTCAATGAAACAATTATAGACCGAAAAATAAAATGCAGTACAATCTTTAACACTGCAAGTTTGTACTTAACTCAGCTATTAATGCTGTTGATTGTAGGTATGTAGCAGAAGCCAAACAACTCAGATATTGAGCAGTAATAAATTCAAAGATATATGACTAACACTTCTAAATACAGAGAAACCCTCTTGGCTAAGAGATTAACACTGAATATCAATGAAGTGGAAGGAATCAATGCTCCACACCTATGGTCATCCCCTCGTTGGTCAGGTTTGACCATAAGCTAATCTCCCTTGACATTCACATCTGCTCCCCATCCCCAGTAAGGAAACCTCTGTAAAAAACTTCTCCAAAGCAAACTTCATACTACTCAATTCAGAAGTGACAAACTTCATGACACCCATGCAGATGTGAACTGAATGTTCAGTTGCTGAATCCTACACTAAGGCACTGTACGAGCACATCCACTCATGTATGAATCGTGCCATCCCCAAAAAAACCAAGACACTCTCCTCCAAAAAAAGGAAGACAATCTGGTGGTCCCTTGCCATAAACAAACTTTGCAACAAAAAGAAAGAAACTGGGAATTTCTAGTTAAAGCTTATAGTGCCTATATATTTGAACTGCTTCTTACTGAAATTGGTACACCTCGTTTGCTGTAGCATAGACTAGATCCAGGCCTGCTGAATCTAGCTTTGTTTGTATAACTTGAGCACTAATCCAGGCATTCTTTAAAGTATTCAGTTGTATTTATTACTGCTGGTAGTAACTTGATTAAAGTGTAGCTATCATTTCTAAGTCTTTTGGATTAAGCACTTGGGCTTCAGACCAGTTGTTTTACATTAGGAAGGTTTGTGGCCTGCACTGTGGTGGCAGGACAGGTAGCTTATATCCTTCTAAGTTGGGAACTGCTGATTGAGAGCTCAGTGTCTGTTATTCTAAAAGTGTATTAGTTCTGGTTTAAGCACTTGGGCTTCAGGCCAGTTATTTTACGTTAAGAAGGATTGCGGTCTGCACTCTTGTGGGAGGAGGCTGGACTCTGCCCTTCTGAGCAGGGAATTTCTGGTTAGAGGCTTATAGTGCCTGCATATTCTAACTGTTTCTTACTGAAATTGGTACACCTTGTTTGCTGTAGCATAGACTAGATCCAGGCCTGCTGAATCTAGCTTTATTTGTATGCTTGTTGTTTGTTTATTTCCTGAAACGCTAATTCCACCTAAAACGGCCCTTTTAGCACTTCTGTGGATCCCTAGTGATATCTGCATTGCTTACTGTACTTATTTCCTTGTTTCACTTGAAAGAAAGTTACTGTCTGTCGTTTTGCATTTAAGTTACCTGTAACACATTGCATTTAAGTTACCTGGCACTTGCTCACTAAAGCAATTATATAAGTCAGCTCTAAAAATTAAAAGCACTACACCCTCACAAACTCCCCTTGAGTACCTTGTTCCCCATTGGCCCTTTTTTCAATTATAAAGGAATTCCCAATACTATTCTAGCATGTCCAAAGGTCAGTTGTCAATCTCCTCTCCGGTCCAGCTGGTGAATCTGGGAATCTTGAGGCAATGTTACAACTGCCTCATGTACACAGACAACCCTCTCCTCCTCCCAACAAATTCCAACACATGTGAGAGATGCAACCATATAGCCAAACTGGAGGCTAAGCTCTCTCAACTCAGTACTGGCGTAACCAGTCAGGAGGAGAAGATAACCACACTCACTACAATTCCAGTCTCACATAGACCTACCACGACAACAAACCAAACACATAAACACACAAAAACATACTCGGGAGGCTCTAAATAAAAATCTGCCTAAGCAGCAGAGACCTCCAAAGCAGACACCCAAGCAACCGCTACCCCAAAACAAAACACGTGCAGCACATAGCTCACAAAGCCAGTGTGCCGAACAGTCACAGCCCTTAAGGCTAAACAACACACCTGATACACTTGTAATAGGTGACTCTATCGTCAGGCACACTGGCGTCCCGCCACCAGGCTGAACAAGGAGAAGGTCACGGTGAGCTGCCTGTCGGGCGCTAGGATCCGCCACATAACACAAGCACTCAGGTCACTCCAAGGCAAGTACAAATATGACTCAGTCATTGTCCATGCTGGTGTGAATGACCTGAGATGCCTCCCTGGGCTACATGAAAAGAGACATAGAGGAGCTCTCTGAGCATGTAGCCCAGGCCGGTATGACCCTGACCTTGAGTAGCATCTTACCCTCACCAAGAATGATGCCACAATATGAAGACAAGATGATCAACTTCAACAATTGGCTTAAGTGTTGGTGTCATTCAAAGGGGATCCAATGCCTGTCAGCCTGGGATGACATGCTCGACAAGCCACGATGCTTCGCTAGGACGGCTTGCACCTGTCACCCTGGGCTTTTGGATATTGGCAAAGGCTCTTGCTACCTCCATAGTGCCTTTTTTTAGGCAAGGCTCAAAAGACAAACCCACCTCCATAGGTATCACAAGGGATAAGAAACTAAGAGTAATGCTACTCAATGCCAGAAGTCTAAACCTCAAGATGCACTCGAAACTCTCCTTAGCATGGAGAATATCGATATCTGTGCAGTAACAGAAACCTGGTTCAAGGCTCCGAGAGCACCCCAGCACTACCAGGTTATACCTCATACCATGCTTTTGGCCCCAAAACTTGGACGAACCACAAAAGGAGGGGAGTATCAATATTTGTCAAAGATACCCACACCTCCAGTTTGGTGGCACAACGAAGCATCAGAGACTATCCATGTGCAACTAACTGTGGGTAAAACTGCCTTCCAGTTTATAGCCTGCTACAGACCACCCTCCCAAACACAGGAACCCCACTTGGCCTTCCTGAGAATACTGGAAAATATGAAGGTCTCTCCAAACACCATTATATTGGGCGACTTCAACTACCCAAACATAGACTGGGAGCATTACTCTAGCTCCAACACCCTAGCCCAAAGGTTCCTAGAATTTATAAACTCAAATGCTATGGAACAACTTGTTACCACTCCCACAAGAGGGAAAACATACTGGACCTGATCATCACCAACATGGGGACACTATGCTCCAGACCAGAAGTGTATCCCTCACTGGTAAGATCAGACCATAAACTAATCTCACTGGATATTCACATCCCGACCCCACCCCCTGCCCAGAAAACCACAGTGAAAAACTTTTCTAAAGCAAATTTCACACGCCTCAAAACCGAGGCGAAATCCTTCAAAGACCCGGGCCTGTGGAAAATATGGCCCAGACCGCAGAATCCTTTATAAACGCATTCTATGAACACCTTCAGGAATGCATGGATCATGCAATCCCAAATAAAACCAAGACCCAATCCTCCAAAGGCAGACGTCCTGTCTGGTGGACCCCAGCCATAAACAAACTATACAATAGAAGGAGGAAGCTACTACGATAGAGCAAAATCCCAAAAGGAAGGCATCTCTGATCAGTATTAGCAAAAAACTACGGGCACTCATAAAATCGTCTAAGGCCAGCTTCGAGAGAAAAATTGCACAGGACACTAAGGATAATCACAAGGCTTTCTTTAGTTATGTTAGGAACCTGGGTGGGAATTCCCAGATATGCTCAGAATTAGTCCAAAATGACAAAAAATACACCGAGCCCACAGACATTGCCAACATCCTAGCTGACAGGTTCAGTGCAAATTTCTCCCCCCTCTCCCCACCAAAAGGACAAATATCTATCCCAACAGAGTGCTGCCCCCGTGACATCTCAGATGCTCAGGTAAGAGCCGCCCTCTCCAATGCAAAAAACACAGCATCAATGGGACTAGATGGTGTCCCGGGCTACGTCCTACATGAACTCCAAGAAGAGCTAAACCCAAACATAAAACTACTGTTCAATCTTAGCCTTACTACAGGATATGTACCCAAAGAGTGGCGTACAGCAACAGTGGTCCCTCTCCACAAAGGTGGTGCCTCAACGGATCCTGGAAACTATCGCCCCATAAGCCTGACTAGCTTGGTCTGCAAAGCTATGGAAAGGATCATCATGGACCTCATAAATAAAGATATTGGGGACCTACAGACACTGGATCCTACCCAGTTTGGCTTTGTTAAGGGCAGATCCTGCCTCTTAAACCTGGTCGATTTCTTTGAAACAGTCACCAAGGCCATTAACGAGGGGAAGGTGGTCCACACAGCCTACCTGGACCTCGCAAAAGCCTTTGATACAATACCCACTGGCATTATAGATAAGCTCACCAGCTTAAATATAAACCCCTATGTCACTAGATGGGTTGCAAACTGGCTCAAGGACAGAACCCACATGGTTAGAATTGCTGGAGCCATGTCAGACTCCAAACCAGTTACAAGTGGCGTCCCACAAGGCTCAGTCCTGGGACCTCTCTTGTTCGGTATATATTTCTCGGCGGTACACGCCAACACGGAAGGACTGTGGCTGACCAAGTTTGCAGATGACTGCAAACTGGGCCATAATCAACTCTCCAGGCGACACAAGCATCCTCCAAAAGGGCCTCATAGAAACAGACAACTGGTGCCAGAGCCATGGCCTCAAGCTAAACGCCAAAAAGTGTATAGTCATCCCCTTTGGCAAAAACAAAGTGCCCACAAATTACCACATAGGTGGTAATCCATTAAGTACAGAAGAAGTCATTAGGGACCTGGGGACCCAAGTTGATAGCAATCTCTCATTTGACAACCACGTGGCCAAAGTGGTTAGAAAAACATTTTATATAGCTCACCTAATCATGAAGGGATTCACATCTAGATCAGTGGAGGTCATCGTACCTCTTTACTCATCCCTCATCAGGCCCATAATTGAGTACAATGCCCGTTTTGGGATGTACCTTACCAGACACCTGCAGCAACTGGAAAGACCCCAAAAGTACCTCACCAAGAGGATCAAAGGGCTCAAACAGATGCCATATGCTGCCGGTTAAAGAAACTCCAGCTCTACTCAGTGGCATACCGCCTGCTCAGAGGCGATCTGTGCCTGACGTATAAAGCCATGTCCAACCCGGAATTAATGGACATGCTGCACCTCAGAAAATCCAAATCCCATCGAGCTACGGCGAGAGACTTGAACCTCAGCACTGAAATAAATAGAACATGCTGGAGGACAGATTCATAACCCAGAGGCTCCCTTCACTCTGGAATAAAATCCCAGTCCAGGTTAGGCAGAGTCCCACATTGACTCTCTTCAAGAGGAATCTTGATGAGTGGATGGGAGATCGTGAGGTTTACCCGGCTATCACTTCTGTGTGACTGTTAGACAGGCGCACAGTATACTAACCTCAAAAAAAGGCATAGCAAAATTAATTTAAAATGGGTGGCGAAAGCCAAACACACTCTGGCTAGGCTTATAAATGCCCTAGGGCAGATAGCCTAGTATGAACCTATGAACCTATGAACCTATGTTGCAGAAAAGAGGAAAATCCCAGGATACAAAAAACTCCCTTACCAGCCTCAGTAAAAAGCTGAGATCCCTCATAAAATCCTCCAAAGCTTGTTACGAAAATAAAATTGCCAAATATTCCAAAGACAAACACAAGGCATTCTATAGCTATGTCAAGAATCTAAATGGTAAGGTTCAGATCTGCTCTGAGCTACAACAGAATGGCATTAAATATACTGATCCCAAGGATATTGCCAATATCCTGGCAGAGCGATTCAGTGCAAACTTCACCCCCCCTCACCCCCTAAAGGGCCCATCTCAATACCGAAAGATTGCCAAATTCCAGTAATAATGGCCACACAGGTAAAAAATGCACTCTCCAAAGATAAAAATACAGCATCCATGGGACTGGACAACATCCCAGGCTGTGTACTACATGAACTACAAAATGAACTGGCACCTCACCTAAGTGTCATGTTTAATCATAGCCTCACCTCAGGCTTTGTGCCCACTGAGTGACGCACAGCTACAGTTATCCCACTCCACAATGGGAGAGCCATTTTTGATCCCAGGAACTACCGCCGCATCAGTCTGACGAGCCTGATCTACAAGGCCATGTAACGTATTATCATGGAACTTATAAACAAAGACATTGGCAACCTTCAAACACTGGACACCATGCAGTTTGGGTTCGTGAAGGGCAGATCTTGTCTTCTGAAACTGACTGACTACTTCAACTCAGTCTGTAGAGCAGTGGACAAGAGTAAGGTGGTCCACACAGCCTATCTGGACCTCGCCAAGGCCTTTCCCCCACTCTGGAGTAATAGATAAACTTACTAAGCTGGGAAGTAATCCCTACGTCACTTGATGGGTTGCCAACTTGCTTACTGACAGAACCCACAATGTAAAAGTAGCCGACTCCAAATCCAGCTCCAGACAAGTGACAAGTGTAGTACCTCAGGGTTCAGTCCTGGGACCACTCTTGTTTGGCATCTACTTCTCTGAAGTACAGGCCAACACTAAGGGACTCTGGCTAACAAAGTTCGCAGATGACTGCAAAGTGGGAGCCATTACTGAATCCCTAAATGTTGTGGATATTCTACAAAAGGGCCTTACAGAAACAGATGCTTGGTGCCAGAGCCATGGGCTCAAGCTCAATGGCAAGAAATATATAGTTATCCCTTTGGGAAAAAAACATGTACCCGTGAATTACCACATAGGTGGCAGTACACTAACACCGAAAGTGTGATAACAGACTTAGGGACACAGGTGGACAGTGGTCTCAGCTTCGATAACCACATCATCACAACAGTCAGGAAATCCTACTATCTGGCACACCTCATCACTAAGGGCTTTTTATCCAGAAAAAAGGAGGTCATTATCTCACTGTACTCATCCCTCATTAGACCCATTATAGAATACAATGCCCCATTTGGTAAGTACCTATCAAGTCAACTGCAACAACTGGAAAGACCACAGAAATATGTCACTAAACTAATCACAGGCCTAAAGCAGATGCCCTATGCTGAAAGTCTAAAAAACTTCCACCTATACTCTGTTGCATATCGTCTACTCAGAGGCAATCACTGCTTAACATACAAGGCCATGTAAAACCCAGAGCTGTTGGACATGCTACACTTAAAGAAATCCCAATCCCTCAGAGACACATGCTCCAGGGATCTAAACCTTGTCATCACAATGAACAAAACATGCTGGGAAGGATAGGTTCCTGACCCAGAGGCTTCCCAGACTCTGGAATAGACTGCCCATACATGTCAAGCAGAGCGCCTCTTTGGCCGTCTTCAAAATGAACCTTGATGATTGTATAGGAGATAGGAAATTCATGGGGATCACGTCAGTCACCCTGCTAGACAGGGGTCAAGGGAAGTAAATACTGTGGGAAGAAATAGCCAGGGAATTGCTATGGCTAGGATTGAATAGGCCATAGGGCCGATAGTCTAGTACCAACCTATGAACCCATGAATCTATGAAGGGAACACAATAGCCCCCACTTACCTCAGAGAGAGAGAGAGAGACCACAGTATTCTATGATAAAATTAAATATAAAAATAAATAACTACAGAGAGACACAGACAACAATATTCAATGAAACAATTAAATAGACAGAAAAATAAAATGCATTACTGTCTTTAACACTGCAAGTTTGTACTTAACTCAGCTAGTAATGCAGTTGATTGTATGTTTTATATTAAACAATTAAATAGAAAAATAAATAACTACAGAGAGAGACACACACCACAATATTCAATGAAACAATTTAATCAACAGAAAAATAAAATGCATTACAATCTTTAACACTGCCAGTTTATACTTAACTCAGCTAGTAATGCAGTTGATTGTAGGTATCTAGCACAAGCCGAACAACTCAGATATTGAGCAGTAATCAATTTAAAGATATGTGATAACACATAAATACAGAGAAACCCTCTAGGCTGTGAGTTTAACACTGAATATCAATGAAGTGAAACACAATAGCCCCCACTAACTGCAGAGAGAGAGGGGGGACCACGGTATTCTATGAAACAATTAAATAGAAACGTAAATAATTACAGAAGCAACACAGACAACAATATTCAATGAAACAATTAAATAGACAGAAAAATAAAATGCAGTACAATCTTTAACACTGCAAGTTTGTACTTAACTCAGCTAGTAATGCAGTTGATTTTAGGTATGTAGCAGAAGCCAAACAACTCAGATATTGAGCAATAATAAATTCAAAGATATGTGACTAACACTTATAAATACAGAGAAATCCTCTAGGCTAAGAGTTTAACACTGAATATCTATGAAGTGAAACACATTAGCCCCCACTTATATCATAGGGAGAGAGACCACAGTATACTATGAAACAAATAAATAGAAAAATAAATAACTACAGAAAGACACAGACCAAAATATTCTGTGAATCAATTAAATAGACATAAAAATAAAATTCAGTACAATCTTTAATACTGCAAGTTTGTACTTAACTCAGCTAGCAATGCAGTTGATTGTAGGTATGTAGCAGAAGCCAAACAACTCAGATATTGAGCAGTAATAAATTCAAAGATATGTGACTAGCACTTATAAATGCAGATAAACCCTCTAGGCTAAGAATTTTACAGTGAATGTCAATGAAATGAAACACAATAGTCCCCCCTTACTGCAGAGTGAGCGAGAGAGAGAGAGAGACATCACAGTATTCTATGATACAATTAAATATAAAAATAAATAACTACAGAGAGACACAAACCACAGTATTCAATGAAACAATTAAATAGATGGAAAAATAAAATGCATTACTGTCTTTAACACTGCAAGTTTGTACTTAACTCAGCTAGTAATGCAGATGATTGTAGGTATTCTATTAAACAACTAAATAGAAAAATAAATAACTACAGAAAGAGACACATACCACAATATTCAATGAAACAATTTAATAGACAGAAAAATAAAATGCAGTACAATCTTTAACACTGCCGGTTTATATTTAACTCAGCTAGTAATGTACTTGATCGTAGGTATCTAGCACAAGCCGAACAACTCAGATATTGAGCAGTAATCAATTTAAAGATATTTGACTAACACATAAATACAGAGAAACCCTCTAGGCTGCGAGTTTAACACTGAATATCAATGAAGTGAAACACAATAGCCCCCACTAACTGCAGAGACAAAGGGGGGGGGAGACCATGGCATTCTATGAAACAATTAAATAGAAAAGTAAATAATTACAGAGCAACACAGACGACAATATCCAATGAAACAATTAAATAGAAAAATAAAACACAGTACAATCTGTAACACTGCAAGTTTGTACTTAACTCAGCTAGTAATGCAGTTGATTTTAGGTATGCAGTAGAAGCCAAACAACTCAGATATTGAGCAGTAATAAAGTCAAAGATATGTGACTAACACTTATAAATACAGAGAAATCCTCTAGGCTAAGAGTTTAACACTGAATATCAATGAAGTAGAACACAATAGCCCCCACTTACTGCAGGGACTGAGAGAGGCCACAGTATTCTATGAAACTAAATAGAAAAATAAATAATACAGAGAGACACAGACAACAATATTCAATGAAACAATGAAATAGAAAAAATAAAATGCAGTACAATCTTTAACAATGTAAGTTTGTACTTAACTCAGATAGTGATGCAGTTGATTGTAGGTATGTAGCAGAAGCCAAACAACTCAGATATTGTGCAGTAATAAATTCAAAGATATGTGACTAACACTTATAAATACAGAGAAACCCTCTAGGCTAAGAGTTTAACACTGAATATCAATGAAGTGAAACACAATAGCCCCTACTTACTGCATATATATATATATATATATATATATATATATATATATATACATACATATACAGAGAGAGAGAAAGAGAGAGAGACCACAGTATTCTGTGAAACAATTAAACAGAAAAATAAATAATTACAGAGAGACACAGACCACAATATTGAATGAAACAATTAAATAGACAGAAAAATAAAATGCAGCACAATCTTTAACACTGCAAGTTTATACTTAACTCAGCTTATAATGCAGTTGATTTTAGGTATGTAGCAGAAGCCAAACAACTCAGATATTGAGCAGTAATAAATTCAAACATATGTGACTAATACTTACAAATACAGAGAAACCCTCTAGGCTACGAGTTTAACACTGAATATGAATGAAGTGAAACACAATAGCTCCAATTACTGCCTAGTGCGAGTGAGACAGAGAGAGAGAAAGAGAAAGGGACCACAGTATTCTATGAAACAATTAAATAGAAAAATAAATAACTACAGGGAGGCACAGACCACAATATTCAATGAAACAATTAAATAGACAGAAAAATAAAATACAGTGCAATCTTTAACACTGCAAGTTTGCACTTAACTCAGCTAGTAATGCAGTTGATTGTAGGTATGTAGCAGAAGCCACACAACTCATATATTTAAGCAATAACCCACCCCTGGGTGTGGGTAATGCTGGACTTACCCACAGTTGGTGTGGTTTAGTCATGAGGGTGAAGCCTGAGTGGCCAAACAAAGACAACCGTGGGTAAATCCAGCATTACCCACACCCAGAAGTGGGTTATTGCTATTATACAATGACATTATTTAGGAATACTTACTTTTCTTAAATAATGGCATTGTATAATGCCTCCTTGCTGCCCTTCCACAGCTGTCCGGTATTCTGCAGCAGTTCTTATGTACTGCATATGCGTATGCTTATGCAGAACATCAGAGCTGTGTGTGTGTGTGTGTGTGTGTGTGTGTGTGTGTGTGTGTGTGTGTGTGTGTGTGTGTGTGGATGCAATGGAGAAAGGAAGATATCTGTTGCTTTTTAAAAGTGTCTCGCTATTTTAAACCCATTTAATATAGCGAGACAGCTTTAAAAAAAGCAATGGAGAAAGAAAGATCTCTTTTGCTTTTTTTAAGCTATCTCGCTATGTTAAACCCATTTAGCATAGCAAGATTACAGCAACAGAGCTCTTCCATTCTCCATTGCTGTCTAAAAAAAAAAAAGACTTATACTAATGGAAAAAGTCTGGGCGACCGGACCTTTTTCCATTAGTATAAGTTTGATTTACAACGGGCACTCTGACCAATCAGCATGCAAGTTTTGGAATATTGATGGGGGTCATTTTATTATGAGCAATAATAAATTCAAAGATATGTGACTAACACTTATAAATACAGAGAAACATTCTAGGCTAAGAGTTTAACACTGAATATCAATGAAGTGAAACACAACAGCCCCCATTTACAGCAGAGGGAGAGAGAGAGTATTTTATGAAACAATTAAATAGAAAAATCAATAACTACGGAGAGACACACACCACAATATTCAATGTAAGAGTTAAATAGACAGAAAAATAAAATGCAGTACAATCTTTAACATTGCAAGTTTGTACTTAACTCCGCTAGTAATGCAGTTTATTGTAGGTATGTAGCGAAAGCCAAAAAACTCAGATATTGAGTGACTAACACTTATAAATACAGAGAAATCCTCTAGGCTAAAAGTTTAACACTGAATATCAATTAAGTGAAACACAATAGCCCCCACTTTCTACAGAGAGAGAAAGAGAGAGAGAGAGAGAGAGACCACAGTATTCTATGAAACAATTAAATAGAAAAGTAAATAACTACAGAGAGACACAGACTACAATATTGATTGAAACAATTAGACAGAAAAAAATGCACTACAATCTTTAACACTGCAAGTTTGTACTTAACTCAGCTAGTAATGCAGTAGATTGTTGGTGTGTAGCAGAAGACAAACAACTCAGATACTGAGCAGTAATAAATTCAAAGATATGTGACTAACACTTATAAATACAGAGAAACCCTCTAGGCTAAGAGTTTAACACTGAATATCAATGAAGTGAAGCACAATAGCCGCCACTTACTGCAGAAAGAGAGAGAGAGAGAGACCACATTCTATGAAACAATTTAATAGAAAAATAAATAACTACAGAGAGACACAGACCACAATATTCAATGAAACAATTAAATAGACAGAAAAATAAAATGCAGTACACTCTTTAACACTGCAAGTTTGTACTTAACTCAGCTAGTAATGCAGTTGATTGTAGCTTTGTAGCAGAAGCCAAACAACTCAGATATTGAGCAGTATTGCTGGGCAGCCAGGTAGTGTGATGACCATTGCCATTAGTACAGTGCAGACTGTAATGAGCATGGCCAGTCTCTCCATGCACACACACCATAGGTTCATAGGTTCAAAGGTTGGTACTAGGCTATCTGCTTTAGGGCCTATACAAGCCTAGCCATAACAATTCCCTGGCTATTTCTTCCCACACAGTATTTACTTCCTTGGACCCCTGTCTAGCAGGGCGACTGACGTGATCCCCGGGGTGAATGTTCTATCTCCCATCCAATCATCGAGGTTCCTTTTGAAGAGGGCCAAAGAGGCGGTCTGCTTGACAAGTATGGGCAGTCTATTCCAGAGTCTGGGGAGTCTTTTGTTCAGGAACCTATCCCTCCAGCATGTTTTCTTCATTGTGATGACAAGGTTTAGATCCCTGGAGCATGTGTCTCTGAGGGATTGGGATTTCTTTAACTCATTACATCTGAGGGTACTTACGTATTATCGCAACCAAATATTCGTGCTTCCGAAGTTCATAATGTGTAATCGGAAACAGTTTTAATAAGGTGGAAAGGGGAGTGTAACCAAGTAAGTACTACTGTGCCACAGATGGTATGAGGCAGATAGAGGACTAACTGTCAATGTTTCGAGTACTGCCTGCCATGTCTCAGTTCCCCTGTGAACTCCCAGTGCCCTCCGCTGCACCGCATGACACATCCTGCCTTGCTGATTCCTGATTCCGAAGCAAAGGCAAGCTATTCAGGAATATTCCATCTGAATGTCCATGGTCTGTACAATAGTTGTTTTGTATTCATCAGAATGATGTTCAACGAGTATGTAAGTGTTGTTTGGGCCCTTGGGGAAACGTGCAAGCTGTACATTGATTTGTACTTTGCTTATACAGTTCTTCGTGTTTTCTGCAGTTTCAGAGGGAAACACTGCCGATTAATTGTGCACTCATATTTTGCATTCCTTTGAACAATCAATCACAGTGCCTGGGTGTGTGTATGCATGTGTGTGTGTGTGTGTGTGTGTGTGTGTGTGTGTGTGTGTGTGTGTGTGTGTGTGTGTGTGTGTTTGTGTATGTGTACCTGTGTGTGTACCTGTGTGTGCTGGGGGGATGAAGTGACATGTCACATTGTTTAATCTTCACTTATAAAATCAGAGGAGTAAAAAGAAATAGTCATCGTTCTGCATGTAAGGAATCACGTTGTTACTGTCAGCAGCAACTATTTATAAAAGGTTTCGCTACTTGGCTGGAAATTCATGACATCAGGCAAAGTTAGAGAGGGAATGGTGATTTAACATTAGCAGCACAGGAATGAATGGTTATGTTTAAATCACATTGTATTTCACAGTGGAGGTGGTTTTAGGAAGGGTTATCAAGAACGCCAGCAAAAGTTACTGTTGCTGTGGCTGTAAGCACCGTTAATGCACAAATGAGATAGCTCCACACATGCTGGTAGTAAAGTGCACACAGCGAAAGTGACACACTAACTTTCTCCATTGTTCTTGACAACCCTTCTTAAAAAAACCTACACTGTGAAAGAAAAGACATTTCCTGACATTTCTACAACAGTAACGGTCAGATTTCAATATCGGGAAGCAAGTGGTATTGCCGCTAAAATCTGGTTGCGATAATACGGAAGTACCCATCTGAGTGATGCCTCCAAGTGCATCTGCAGTTCCTACTGATGCCTCTAAGCATTAAATATTGCTTGTTCATATTTGCATCAATAATTCCAAAACCATGTTATGTACAAGGTTTTAAAAGAGTTCATCTTAAAGCTTACACAATAACAAACAACTGCATTAATATTTGACCTCTGTCTAGTGTAGGTAAGTAGATATTAACTGTTGTTTTTATGGCATTACTTTATATGGATATTATTTTCATATTTTGTTAAAAATCTCAACAACCAGGTAACATAGGCAGAACTCCTTAGCCTCAAATGAAAGCTCTCAGCTAGATGAATAAAATGCCACTGACAGTACATGCGTAACTTGAGTGGCTGCTGAGATATTGTAAGTTGTTTACAAAATAATACAAATGTAATAGTTACTGTGTTTACTGTGATTTATAAAATTAGGTTTAAGACCCAGAACCTAAAGAATACTACCACTGTAAAAATAGTTTGTGCTGAGGAGCTTGCCATTTAAACTTCTTTCATAATCCCTATGGTTCCAGATATATGAACATTTGTTGAAATGTGAGGACATAATTTGATCCTGTCAAAAGGCTTAAGCTCCGTCCATTGGACATTACAGTGCAAACTTCCTGAGCTCCATTGGAGTGAATGAGTTAAGTGTAGCATGTCCGACAGCTCTGGATTTTACACAGCCTTGTATGTTAAGCAGAGATCGCCTCTGAGTAGACGATATGTGACAGAGTATAGGTGGAGTTTTTTTAGACAGTCCGCATAGGGCATCTGCTTTAGGCCTGCGATTCTTTTAGTGAGGTATTTCTGCGGCCTTTCCAGTTGTTGCAGATGTCTTGAGAGGTACATACCTGACTAAAAGCTTATGCACTAGTAGTATGTACCCTGTAAAGTGGAATAGGGGTGATATTGCACTGCATTACTGGCATGATTCAGAGACAATTCAGCTCTTCACATCTTTAACATAACAACTATGTTATGAGCAACACTTTGGCTTGATAAAAATCTGAGTCACTATGTTGTGGCAGACCATATTACAAAGAACAAAACAGAGAATTCAAAGCAAGAGGATATCAGCATGTCCTACCACACAGAGAAAGTGACAGCAGGTAGGATTAGTGGTTTTGGACTCCAGGATTACAGTCACTGCTCAAGGGGGGAAAGAGGATATCAGCATGTCCTACCACACAGAGTAAGTGACAGCAGGTAGGATTAGTGGTTTTGGACTCCAGGATTACAGTCACTGGTCAAGGGGGCAAGAGGATATCAGCATGTCCTACCACACAGAGTAAGTGACAGCAGGTAGGATTAGTGGTGTTGTACTCCAGGATTACATTCACTGCGCAAGGGGGCACGGCAGCCAAAGACATGGTCATACAGTAGTGCAGTATATGTGGTAACACTACATTGGCCATGACAGGTGTTTGACAGGCTGGAGGGGGTCAGGTTGACAGGGTACAGGAAGCAGGCAGGACAGGCTGTTGCCCTTTTGCGGGGAGGTTCTTTTAAATAGGGCACAGGGAGCAGAGAGGACTTGTTTTAGTGCTGCTGGAAATGTTATCCAATAAGTTCTCAAGGTAAATATAATGTACATAATAAAAATATTATTGTAGATAATTCTATCCAGTATCAACTATTCCTATATGCATGTGCACTAGCTCTACTGGAATGAGCTATACTCAATTTAAACACGCTTTCTAGTACTCATTCTTACAACATAGCTAGCATTCTTTAGAAACTGGTTTTACCTTTATATTTTGCTATTCCCCTTCTATATTCTTCTGTGTACTCAATAAGTGAATACAAATAAAGTGTACAGGCTGCCATCAATGAGTGCCACAGGTTTATGTGCTTGTTTTATGATTCTATTTCATGTATTATTTTATGCCAACATTTTTCTGACTCTGTCCCGTGTATTATTGTAACGCCACTGAAGAGTGGTTCAATACCCAGTTGGAATTTCCTGATAAACAAATTAAAATAAAACAAAACAAAACAAAATAAATAACAGGCACTACAGTATACTATCTTGCTGGGCAGGCAGCCAGGAGCTGGGGTGGACAGGCAGGCTGTCACAATCCTGCCATATTGATGTTTACATACTGTATATACACTTAGACAGCAGGCCAAGCTACAGGGGATGCAGGCTGTCCACTGCACCAGACACTTACTGCACTATTGGTATGAGAGCAAGGGACAGCACTCATGTCTCACATGCCTACAACTGCCACATTATGTCATAGTGTCAGAACAGTTACCTTACTTCAGCAAACAGGGCTGTGACTACCACAGTGATGTTGAGGAGAGTGATGAGGGAGGTGTTGGTTGGCATGGACTGTCCTGCATATCCACACAGATCCACATGCATACCCATACTGGTACCTGACCTGTCATTTGGCCAAAAGAATGGCAATGGCTGGAGAAGTTCACTACACAGAAGTCTGAAGTGCTAGTGCATGCCTCTTGCAAATGCAGCAGGTGTATCCTTGACCAGGGTAAATCTGACAAGGCTTTCTGCAACTATCTGTGGCAGAGACTGGTGGCAAACATCAATGCACTGGGTAGCCATACTAAACCACAGGTTCATTGGTGTATACTAGCCTAATGATCACTAGGGCCATTAAAAGCCTAGTTATGCAACCCAAATGTGACCCATAAATTTAATTTATAGGGAGTGACTTACTGACTGCTTCTGTCCATCGGAGACATAGGAGCCAGATCAGAGATGAATTTCAGATTACCCATCTATTGGTACAAGTTGTGCTTAAATGGAGATAAGGAGGAACTTTGCTTCACATGGATGGGGAGCCTGTTCCAGAGAGTGTAAATTCTTCGAAAAACAAATGTCTCTCCAACATGCCCTATGTATATTGTAAGCCAAAATTTAGGTCTTTTAATTTAGCAGTTCTGATGCTGTTTGTTTTACGGATGTGCAAAAAAGAGTAATCAAAACAGGGTCCAGGGATGCCTTTTTGACAGGCAAGGGTCACCTCTCAGAGGTCTGTGTGATACTGAGTAAAGAAACAGGGCTTCAAGGCAATCAGTGCAGGGAATTGTGTTTACTCCCTGTATTCTTTTTGTAAGGAAGTTTTGTGAACCTTCCAGTTGCTGCATACTTCTGGTCAGGTATATACCTAAGGGGCTTTTACCCAATGTGATGGGTCTGATTAGGGCTGAGTACAGTGATATAATGACACCTCTCTGGACCTGGATGACATGCTGTTGTTTATAAATTGAAGAAAATAGAAGGAGTCTCTTACTATCTTGGACATATGATGGTCAAGGTTGTTTTATTGATGATGTAGTTACCCGGGGTGGCAGACTTCCCAAAAGGTACTGTAATGCATTTCTTGGTATTAAGTTTTAATCCATGGCTTTGACACCAAGCTTTTTATCTGTATTAGACCTTAGTCAAAAGAAGCAACCAAATGATATTGAAGGCCCAAAATGGTAGAGAAATAAAATGCAAAGAAAAAAGCCCACTCAAGCCATCATGGCAAAAGCAAGATTTTATTAAATAAGGATAAGCACTTTCAAGTCATACGACTCTTCATCAGATCCATAAAAACACACCCATCAAGACATTCATTTAAAATGCTAAACAACCAATAAAAATCAGCACAATGGCCAACACCCCCTTAGAACAGGTCTTAAGGGCATAACACCATTCAACCCAGGTAGCTGATCTGCCTGTAGATCGGCTATCCATTTAAGCTCACTAAGTTCAGTTTGGTGCTTAATATCACCACCCTCTGGTTCAAAAATTGTAGTATGCAACACCATAAAATCAAAAAAGTGTTTGGATTATTCTTGATATGTTGAGCAAGTGCATTAAGTTTTGACAATAATCGTACATCCGACATGTTGTAATACTCTTTCCTTCAACATCCGGGTTTGTTTTGCCAATGTAGTATGCCATGCATCTTTAACATTTGGCAAGATAAACTATGTTCTTGGTACGATAGGTGGCATAAAGAAGAGGTCTATAAACTTGATGGGTAATAGGATGACAAAAATAATTCAAGCTGGAAATTTGTATTGGTTATTTAGTATTTTAAATGAATGGCTTGATGGGTGTGTTTTTATGTATCTGATGAAGAGTCGTATGACTTGAAAGCGCTTATCCTTATTTTAATAAAACCTTGCTTTTGCTGCGGTGGCTTAAGTGGACTTTTTTCTTTGCATTTTATTTCTCTACCATTTTGGGCCTTTGATATTCCTTTGGTTGCTGCTTTTGACTTTGGTTTGGATGTTTCTTCTTCAAAGAATATACATGGCTGGAACTCGGGCGGATTCCCTGGAGTTGGACTATCATCCTACCTCACCCATAGTCAGGGTGTTTAATGAACGAATAAAACAAACTGTCTGCAAAGAAGTGAAGCCATTGATAAGTACTGATTTCTGTGAAAATGAGGTGAAGACAGCAGCTACTGAAAGTTTAACAAGATCTTCTGAGAATCAGAGAACAGTTTTTATAAGTTGAAATGGTTACAATGACAAAGGCTTCATTTGGAAGCCTGTTTGCACTTTAAAATTGTACCAAGGGGCCTACACGTATTGGATATGCCCACATATGGTAATACATTTCCCGAATTACTTGCTCAATTGCAGAAGATTAACTTGGAAACTAGTTCTAAATATATGTGCCTGTTAATTGATTTCTTCAAGCCACAGTAAGAGAAACTTGTGTCCAAAGTAGAAAAGAAACAGGCTGAGACTGAAAGGATGTTTTCTAGTGATGTGTACATTACAAAACTCAATCATCTTTTTTACATTCTTACTTTATATGATAATAAGTTACAACAGGCCAAGATATGCAAAATTACAAAGAGATTATCATGATTTACTAGAGCTAACATTTTTGTGTGGCCTAAACTTAATAAAGAAAATGAAGGAAACACCTTACGGCAGCCAAGTAATAGAGAAATGTTGGCTTCCGTTCAAGACACCATCTTTTTATTGGCTGTTGATAAACGCAATTCTGTGGGTGCTGAGGTGACTAGTGAGCAGTACTGAAGTTATGTCAATGCATATGTCGACTGAACAGGTGCTGAGAGAGGCACCAGGTACTGATATAAACAGTAAGCCTGAAAACTTATTCCTTGGGACCAGACCTAAAATTAAGACGTTGACTCGGCTTGGGTTTTCCTATACTTCCAGTCCCTATGAGACTTCAGTCGGATTGACCGAGGGACATGTCAATCAGCAGAGAAAGGAAATGGAAGAAAAGCAATATGTAAGTGAGAGTGATGTGAATACTTTGTTTTTTAACCTATCAACCATGGTGTTGACTGATACACAACTTAAGATTGTCAACAGAGGTTTATCTTTTGTTCCTGCTCAAACTCCCAGGCTGCATGATGTATATATAGACCTACATTTTTTGGTTATACTGTTCTACTCAGGAATATGTTTATTGATACCTTCGTTGACTCTAATGGCATGTCTTTATGGAAGCTGAGCTCTTTTATTCCACCTCTGCACCCTGATGTCGATACGTTTATTAAGACTTGTCAAAATGAGGTTGCTCAATTCATGCAACAAAAAGAGCGCCATGACTTTTATAATTTAACAGCATCAGAATGTAAGGAGCTAGAAGAGCTATGTAAGAACCCTAACATTATCATTGGACCTGCCGATAAAGGAAGAGCCGTTGTTATGGATCAAGATTTTTATTTAAATAAAATGCAATTACTGTTACAAGAGGATGTAACCTATTGGGCCATTGGTATCTCAGAGGTTAATAGCATTATTGTTAATATGAAAGAAACTTTGAGAGAAATGCTTATGAGAAGATTTATAAATGAGGAAATATATAATTTTATTATAGTGGAACACCCTGTCTTACCAATTATTAAGGGTCTACCAAAGGTGCATAAGGATAGATTGAATCCACCTTTTCGACCCATAGTTTCAGGACAAGCGTGATTGACAAAGTACTTATCTATATGGGTGGAGAATAAATTAAAACAAGCCCTGATTCTTACTCCAGCAGTTTTAAAAGACAGCGCACTTTCTCCAGACTGTACATGCCTTTACAGAGAACTTAACTACAATTCAACATTTGATGTTAACAGTCTCTTCACTGTGATCCCGAATGCTTACAGGATCTCTGCCATCAAGCAATTTTTAACCAAAAATGGCCTTTTGGACTCCCTTTTGGTTTCACAATTTTGCTCCTTTTTGAAATTGATATTGGAGAATGTCTTCCTAGTCCATCAACAGCATTATTGGTAGCAATGGGGAGTTGCCATGGGCATGCCATGTGCCATTTCTTATGTTAATTTGGTCTTGGCCATTTGGAAAGACAGAGTTGTATTCTCCAATGACAACAGATGGGTTGAACAGCTTTGTTTTTACTGTAGGTTTGTGGACAATGTTTTATTTTTATGGGCTGGCAACACAGATGAATTGCAGCTGTTTGTGCAATATTTAGAAGAAATGACTACCTTTCTAAAATGCACTATGCATTACTCCAATGATTGCATGGAATTTTTTGATGTTAGAGTGTACAAAGACGATTCTGGGATGTTGCAAATGCAGGTACATATGAAAGATTGTTGGAAGAATGCATTGCTGATGAGAGATAGTATGCACCCACCTCATATTTTTGAGAATGTAATCAAAGGACAATCTCTACGGATGTCGAGACTGTGTACCAGAGATGAACTGTTTTTGAACAGGAACTGGATTTTTTAAAAGGCCAATTGGTTGAATGTGGATATTCTTTAGTGGTTGTTGGCAGAGAATTGAAGGACTGTAAAAGGTTATGATCAACCAAGGGGAGGCCGCTGTATGGATCGAGACCTCAAAGTAATCCTACACCATCTCCTACCACTTGTAATGCTCTAAGAGTGGTTCTTAAATATAACAGTGTCATTTGGAAGATCTGTGATATAGTTAGCTGGAATTAGAAGATTTTGCAAACTGATGATTGTATTAAGACAATTGTTGGTGAAACTCCATTATTTAGCTTTAGAAATGGCATTAATTGGAAATGTCTGTTGTGTAGAAATATGTTTACACATGGATTAGGGGTGCCTAATATTAGTAAAATAGGCACCTATCCATGTATGTCCTGTAAAGGACGGTGATATATTTCCAACTTGATTTATTTTAATCATCCTGTTACCCATCAAGTTTATAGACCTCATCTTTATGTCATCTGTCCTACCAAGAACGTAGTTTGTCTTGCCAAATGTTTAAGATGCATAGCATACTACGTTGGCAAAACAAACCAGATGTTGAAGAAAAGAGTATTACAACATATGTCGGATGTGCATTTTTGTCAAAACATAACGCACTTGTTCAACGTATCAGGAATAATCCCGGATATTTTTTTTATTTTATGGTGTTGCATATACAATTTTTGAACAAGAAGGGTGGCGATATCAAGCAGCAAACTGAACTTAGTGAGCTTAAATGGATAGCTGATCTACAGGCAGATAAGCTACCTGGGCTGAATGGTGTTATGCCCTTAAAACCTGTTCTAAGGGGGCATTGGCTGTTGTGCTGATTTTTGTTGGTTGTTTAGTATTTTAAATGAATGGTTTGATGAGTGTGTTTTTATGGATCTGATAAGGAGTCATATGACTTGAAAGTGCTTATCTTTATTTTAATAAAAGCTTGCTTTTGCCATGGTGGCTCGAGTGGGCTTTTTTCTTTGTACTAGATCTTCCAGAAGGGTGTTCTCATCTTGGGGGATTCAATGACTGCTCCCAGTTTGCAATCATCTGTGAACTTGGCTAGCTAGAGGATTTTGATATTGGCTTTGACATCTGAGAAGTAGATGCCAAAGAGGAGTGGGCCTAGCATAGAATTTTGGAGGACTCCACTGGTGAGCAGCCTCTTTGTGGAGGTGGCCTCACTGATTCCAACCTCATGGGTCCCATCAGCTATCCAGTATATCATAAAGCAGTTTATACCTAGTTGTATAAGTTTGTTGACAATGCCTTAGTGGGGTATTGTACCAAATGACTTAGCCAGATCTATGTAGGCATTATGCACTGTTTTCCCCTCATCCTTTGTCTTTTCAAAGAAGTCCACCAAATTCAGTAACTATGACTTTCCTTTGACAAAGCCAAACTGAGGTGGATCCAGTGTCTAGAGGTTTCCTATGTTCTTCTTCATAATTCCCATCATAATTATTTCCATGGCTTTGCAAATAAGACTAGTCAGAATAATGGATCTGTAGTTTCCAGGATTTGCTGAAGGTCCTCTCTTATGAAGGGGATGAGCATCACAGTCCTCCATTCACATGGTCTGTTTTAAGACTATAATTAAATAATGACTCCAGGGGTTCTGATAAGTCATATTTTACATTATTCAGGAGGCATCTTGGGGTGCTATCAGGGCCCGTTGAAGCAATGCTCTTTGCTTTAGTGAGTGCAGCCAGTATATGCCTCCTAGAGTATGGTTGGAGGGGTTATGTTTGAGGGTGTTTGGGGGGATGGTTGGGGGTGAGAGGGGGATAAGGTTGGAACTGAATTTGTCCACTAACAGATTCACTATATTGGCAGGATTGGTGAATGTGGCACCACTAGCCACCAGTTCAGCACATTGCTGTGTGCTGCCCTTGAGGTTTCTGACATAGCTGTAGAAGGTCTTATGGTTATATTTCACCTGTGAGGATATCCTAACCTCAAATCTGGCTTTGCTTGACCTAATTAGCCCTCTTAGTTGCATATTTAGTTTGATGAGAGAGTTTTCATCTTTATGGGAATTACCATTCCTGATTTTTGCCATATTTCTTTTTCCTTTTGTTGTATACCCTGTTTAATTTAGGATGCCATCAGGGCGGTTTGTTTCTGGAGCTAGTTCTGGGCTTACTTCTGGTACATACAGCAGTTTCTATGCAGTCATTCACATGATTGTACAGAGTTTCTGAGAGAAATTCAGCATAGGCTTGCATTTTCAAGGGGGAGGGGGGGTTGAGGGCCATTGAATTTTGAAAAAAACATCACTTAATAACAGGTCATTTGCTTTAGAATAGTTCCTAACTACTACTGGTTTTAATGGGATTATGGAGCTGATTTTGATTTTGAGGGAGACAGCTTTATGGTAAGATAGTGTCAGGGAGCATGAGACATTGGGAGTGGGGGTGCAGCATTCTCCAATGTTTGTGAGCATGAAGTCCGTTATGTTGGAGCATCTAGTGGGCGTATTCACTATTTTGTCAAGGGTGTTTGTATTTACAAAGTCCAGGAATCTCTGTGCCTGTAGATTTGAGGCTGTGTAGGATTCCCAATCTTTAGAGGGGTAATTAAAGTCTCCCATGAGTAGGGTGCTAGGTTGCATGGTAAGTGTCTCCAATAGATGTACGTGTGCATTTTGGGATATGGAGAGTTACCTACAGCTGGTTAGGATATGGTACAGGGCTTCATCTATGGTGATCTGCACATGGATGAGCTCCAACATATCATACTGTCTGGCCGCCCTAGAGCACTGCTTATTATTGATGTGTATCCAGACACCTCCACCTATTGCTCTTGTCTGTACAGTTATTGGTCTGAAAGTGTGGAAGGAACTGAAACCTTCCACGTTTGTGGCACTCTGTACGTTTAAACCATGTCTCAGTAACTGCACAGATATTTATGTTCTCAAGTTTGAGGAGGGCTTGGAGGGAGTGTACTTCTTATTTATTTAGGCTCCTGGCATTAAGCAGTAGCACCTTGAAGTGAACTTGGTAAGCCAAAGGCCATCTAATTTAGCCTGGACTTCCAAGAAGTAGATTCCAAACAGTAAAGGACCGAGCACAGAATCTTGTGGTACCCACTAGTGATGGGACTACTGGACACCACTAGTGATGGGACTACTGGACACCACTAGTGATGGGACTACTGGACACCACTAGTGATGGGACTACTGGACACCACTAGTGATGGGACTACTGGCAGACATGGAGTCACCGGCCTTGACAGTGTGTGCTCTGTCGCTGAGCCAGTTCATAGGTTCATAGGTAGGTACTAGGCTATCAGCCAGAGGGCCTATATAAGCCTAGCCAAAAAGAACCCTGGCTTTCATCACCCAAGAAAATTATTTTCCTGTGTTCCTGTCGAGCAGAGCCACAGAAGTGATCCCCGGGGTGAATTTCCTATCTCCCATCCAATCATCAACATTTTCTTGAAGAGTGCTAATGAGGAGCTCTGTTTGATATAGACAGGTAGTCTGTTCCAGAGTATGGGAAGTCTTTGTGACAGGAATCTATCCCTCCAGCATGTTCTGTTTATTGAGGTGACAAGGTTTAGGTCCCTAGAGCATGTAGCTCGGAGGGATTGGGATTTCTTTAAGTGGAGCATGTCCAACAGCTCTGGGTTTGACATAGCTTTGTATGTTAGGCAGAGATCGCCTCTGAGTAGGTGATATGCGGCGCAGTAAAGCTGGAGTTTTTTGAGACGGTCTGCATAGAGCATCTGTTTGAAGCTGGTAATCCTCTTTGTGAGGTATTTCTGTGGCCTTTCTAGTTGTTGTAGATGTCTTGTGAGGTACATACCAAAAGGGGCGTTGTACTCTATAATGGGTCTAATGAGTGATGAGTAGAGGGGAACAATGGGTTTACCTTTACATCATCGATCCCAATATGGGCAAAATGACTTCCGCGAATACTGAAGTGCGAACTTCTCCAACATCAAATTCCGAATAAGCGAATGACAAAACCTTGCCCCTTTTTGACCCATGGTAGCAATGGTGTGGAGGTGTGGCACGGCTGGAAATGTCGAATGTCAAAATATTTTCAACATTTAAAATTTTTCGCGGTTTTGGTTCGCTTAAATGAGTCGATTAAGTAGCCGGTCGACGAAGTGTGATCTATGATATAAAGGTAAACCAAACAATGACCTCTTTTTCCTTGGGTGAGAAACCCTTTGTGATGAGGTGTGCCACATAGAAGAATTTCCTGACTACTGTGGCGATGTGATTATCAAAGGAGAGACTATTGTCCACCTGTGTCCCAAGGTCTCTTATCACACTTTTGGTGTTAAGTAGACTACCGCCTATGTGGTAGTTCATGAGTACAGAGTTTTTACCAAAAGAGATGACAATGCACTTTTTGGCACTGAGCTTGAGGCCATGGCTTTGACACCAGGCATCTGTCTCAGTGAGGCCCTTTTGTAGGATGGTCACATTGCTAGGAGTTTCGATTATGGCTCCTAGTTTGCAGTCATCTGAGAACTTTTTTAGCCAAAGACCTTCTGTGTTAGCCTGTACTTCTGAGAAGTAGATACCAAATGGGAGAGGACCCAGGACTAAACCCTGTGGCACTTCACTTGTCACTGGTCTGAAGTCGGATTTGCAGTATGCTACTTTCACAGTGTGGGTTCTGTTAGTGAGCCAGTTGGCAACCCATCTTGTGACATAGGGATTTATACCTAGTTTACTGAGTTTATCTATAATTCCAGAGTGGGGGATGGTGTTGAAAGCCCTGACGAGATCTAGATAGGTTGTGTGAACCACCTTACCGTCATCTACAGCTTTGGTGACTGCTTCAAAGAAGTCTATCAGTTTAGGAGACATGATCTGCCTTTTACAAAGGCTACCCAGCTAGTGACGTAAGGGCTAAGGCCTAATTGAGAGAGTTTTTCAATGATACCTGAGTGTGGGATTGTGACATTGATTCATAGGTCCATAGGACAATACTAGGCTATTGGCCCGGAGGCCCATATAAGCCTAGCTAAGAATTACACCCATGTTCCCACAAAGTCAGCACCTGTTTTCCCTGTCCAGCAGGGACACAGGTGGGATCCCAGGGGTATATTTTCTGTTTCCCATCCAGTTATCCGGGTTCCTCTTAAAGAGGGCTAGTGAGGTGCTTGATATGGAGAGGGAGTCTATTCCACAGATGGGGGAGTCATTGGGACACAAATCTATGCCACCAACAAGTTCTATTAATGCCACAGACCAGGTTGAGGCCTTGCATGTGGGTTGAGTGAGTGGAGTTTGACCTACAGATATGCAGCAACTCCATCAAGGCTGAGTCTGAGATGGCCTTGTATGCCAGACACAGGTCACCTCTGAGCAGTCTGTAAAAAACTGAGTAGAGCGACAGAGCTTTTAGTCTATCTGTGTAAAATAGGTGTTTGAGACCCTGGATTTTCCTGGTCAGGAACCACTATGGTCTCTCCAACCACCGCATGTGCTTAGCAAGGTACATGCTGAAAGGGGTATTGTACTCAATAATGGTTCTGATAAGGGAGGAGTACAGGGATGTTATGACAGCCTTGTTCCTGGATGAAATTCCCTTACTTATGAGGTGGGCCATGTAGAAAGCCTTCCGTACAATGGAGGCAACTTGGTGGTCAAAAATCAGGTTGCTGTCTACCTGGGTGCCCAAGTCCTTCACAACTGATTGTGCGCTTAGCACGTTGTTATTAATGTGATAATTAGTGGGGATGCCATTTTTCCCAAAGGGGATAATGATGCTGTAAAGACTGGTAGAGAAGGGGTGAAGGCTACCAGCCTAGCCAAATAGAATCTGATACATAATTCGATCATTTGTAAATATAAATGTAAAATATAGGCTTGTTTCTTAAATGAAAGAAAACACTGTAAAATGTGAACTTCAAGATTGTAGCAACATTGCCATCTGCTGTAAGAAAAACTAAGCCAAGCATTTCACATCTGTTCTTTTGAAGTTAAAATTATGTCTTGTATACCCTTTGATCTAGATAGTGGTGCTGAAGAGGCTAGCTGAACACATTCTTTCTATTGTTTTAACTTAAGGAATAATTACTAGAGTGGACATGTGAAATGTCTTTTATTGTTGTAGTTTCCTGAGCAGGTGCTAGATTGTTAAATAATGTAGCCTGGGAACGCCAGACTAAGTGTCAAAATGATGTAATGTGTATACTGGGAAAACCTAATCTGGGAGGGTCCAGCAGAAATTTGTTAGTGATTTTAAACTATTGCAGAGAGAGAGACTGTAACCATTTTGATCTTGATCTCCAACTGCAGCACTGCCTTGCTCTATGAAAGTAAGTTACTTTAGAAGTATGTTTTCTTGTAGAAATAGCTAGCACTATAAAGATAAGACTTAAGTGTTTTTCTGTTATGTCAGAACTGTACTGCGGAATTATTTTAAGTTTCTGTGTGATCTCTGAACTCTTGAGTAGCATTGTATTGTAGTAGCATTGTCTTGTGTCTTTATTATTTATTATTAAATATTAATATTTTTAAAACCTTTTACCTGTGTCTGGTTTGTGTAGAGTTAAGTTAAGCTCCAGAGTACATTGCATATTTATAGAGTTTATTGTACAAGGCCACTCTAATAAGCCATAGACTGATTAGTCACACTTACCAATTGGATAATAATATTGCACAGTAATAATTGGACACCCTTTTAAGGGCCTTTGGGTAGCTGATAAATATTAGCTGGTGGTGGTGGCAGTAATTACTGCTGTATAGTCTGGGTAAAGGGGCACAGCTGGAGAATCTGTGTCAGCCTTTCCCAGGAGAGTCTGTGAAGTTGTATAAATACTTATCTCAAAGTGTATGTGGTGTGTCAGCTATCTGGGCAGGGACATGAAGCACTGGTGGGACAGAGAGGGTAATGGAGGTTAGCTTGCCAGCTAGGCTGAGATCTGGACCTATAGCTGTGCCAGTGGTGAGTCTTATTGGGGACCTGGGGAGCAAGGGAGCATCCAGCACCAGACTGACTGTGATCTCTGTATGCACTTAAGGGAAATTGTACTTTACTGTGTGTATTTGTTATCCTTTCCTCTTACATGAGATGCCCTCCCTGTGTTAGTGGTAAGGATAGAGGCTCCTTGATTGCTGGGCTAGGGCACGGCCATCACATTGTGGTTTGAAGTGGTGGGATCCACTTCACATACTAATTGGCTTGTAGTGGTATGGGTAGAGTGAATCCTGTAGCTTATGTACAGTGATCTCTGAAGGTGTTTTGTACTCTAAATCAGCCATGCAGTTAATACTCAGAGTTCAGATCACAATTGTTTTATTTCTTTTGTTAGCTTAGTTAGTCAGGGTGAGCAGGCAGCATGTCAGCACAGGAGTATGGAAAGCTGACAAGGAGCCAACTGGTGGAGATGTGCCAGACTTGGGGACTGGTGCATGGAAACCTGACTAAGGCAGACCTGATTGCAGCCTTGGTTACAGCTGCATCAGAGAACAGCATCCAGGAGGACAATCAGACTGGCAGTGGAGATACAGTATCCTCAGAGAATGGACAGCTCATCCTTTCTGCAGTGGGCTTAAAAATCCAGCTGGAGCTAAAGAGACTTGAGTTGGAGGCCAGGCATTTGGAGACAGAGGCCAAGGATAAACAGCGTCAGAGGAGGCATGAGAGGGAAATGCTGACTCTTCGCCAGAGTCATGGAGGTAATGGGGAAGGGAGTAACTGGACCCCAGAAGCACAACAGGTGAGTAAATTTCTTCCGCAATTTAAAGAAGGGGATAATTTTGATAGTTTGATTCATATGTTTGAGCGGGTATGCAAACAGTATAGTGTTGACCAAAGGCTCTGGGTATGGTTCATGACCCCCTTACTCCTTGGGAAAGCTGTAACTTGTATATCACAAATGCTTGACTGTCTGCTTTGATTATACTGCTGTAAAAAGAAATGTCTTTTAGAATGTTTTAAGCCAACACCTGAAATGTATAGGAAAACGTTTTGTGAGCATAGATTCAAGGCAGATGAAAATGTATGTGAATATGTGGCTGAACTGAGCACTTATTTTCATAGCTGGGTGAGTGGATGTCAGGTCACCACTTTTGAAGGGCTGGCATACCTTTTGGTGAAGGGACAAGCCCTTAGCACTTTGCCTGAGGACATGAGGATCTGGTTAGCTGATAGACAATGTGCTACTTCAGATGAGTTGAGGAAGAAGGGAGAACTATACCTGGCAAGCAGGGCAGCCCTGCACAGGAAGGGGACCCCCAGTACTGCTCATGGGTCTAAAGGAACCCATGGTGAGCAGCACAGATTGCCCCAACAGAATCTACCTGTAGCAGGGGAAGCCACTAGTCCATGTACACGTCCAGGAGCTAGGGTAAATGTTTTGAATGCAACCAGTGGGACCATGTGGCATACAGGTGTCCACGGAGGCAAGGTGAGAAACCAAAGGTGAGGGAGCCAGTAAGTGGGAAAGACAAAATGCCAAAAGTAGGTTGTCTTGAGACAGCAGGGGTACTAAACTACCATCCTGCAGATGTCCTGCGAGGGAAGGATTTGGATGAGGCAGTACCATGTACTTATGCAGTTACATGCAGTGAGTCTAGGAGACAAGCATGTGGGTCTCATAGACTGGGGGAGACCCAGACAGACTGCATACTTGCAGCCAGGACTGCTGAGGTGGTTACTTCAGGGAGGAAGCTAGTCTGTAGCAGTGAGACTGAAGGTGAGCCACAGCTGCTTGTTGGTACTGATGTTCCTTTGGATAGGGTAACTGCAAAGGTAGAGGTGAGTAGTAGTACCCAAGCTGACAGTGAGGCATCACTGTCAGAGGATGCCAGACTTCCTGTGGAATGGGAGCTGGGAAGTTTTACAAGGGGAGAGTTGAGACAGGCTCAGATCTCAGACCCTACATTGCAAGTACTGAGGCAGGTAGCTATGGAGGCACCTGATTCTCAAGAGAAGGAGGAATTTGTATACTGGGACAAAGGGTTACTATACAGAGAGTGGACCACTGGGGGGGGGGCTCAAAGGTGAGAGAGTACAGTAGTTGGTAGTTCCTAGAGCTTACCATCTGGTGCTTCTAGCCATAGCCCATGATATTCCCTTTGCGGGTCATATGGGCATAAAACGTACAAAGAGGCATATTATGTAAAACTTCTATTGGACTGGAATTTCCAGAGATGTAACAGGGTACTGCAGGACCTGTGAGCAGTGCCAAAAGGTAGGCAAGGCAGGAGACAAGGTGGGAGCTCCTTTGATGCATTTGCCTGTGATTGAGGAGCCATTTCAGTGGGTAGCTATGGATATTGTGGGTCCTCTGAGTACCCCAAGTTACACAGGGAAAACATATATCCTAGTAGTAGTGGATTACTATATGATACCCTGAGGCAGTGGCTTTGTCCTCCATTGAGGCAGGAAAGGTGGCAAATGCTTTGTTAGAGATTTTCAGCAGGGTAGGTTTCCTAAAAGAAATACTGACTGACTGAGGTGCCAATTTAATGTCAGACCTGCTGGCTTGTCTGTGGAAACCCTGTGGGGTGAAGCACATGAAGACCCCCCCTACCATCCCCAGCCTAATGGTCTTGTTGAGAGGTTAAACTCTACAATCAAGTCCATGCTGCAGGCATTTGCATATCAGTTTAAGAGGGAGTGGGACAAATATTTGCCCCATCTGTTGTTTGCTTACAGAGAGGTTCCACAGGAATGCGCAGGTTTTTACTCTTTGAGTTGCTGTATGGGCATAGGGTGAGGGGACCTTTAGATGTGTTTCGAGATGAGTGGGAAGGTGAGTGCGAGTCTCACAAGGAGTCGGTTGTGGCATATGTCCTAAACCTCAGGACAAGGCTCAGGGAACTCATGGGCTTGACCCAGAAGAACCTGGCAAAAGCCCAACAACAGAAAAAGGTGTGGAATGACAGGAATGCTTGAGCTAGAGAGTATGCTGTGGGGCAGCAGGTAATGGTTCTCATTCCTGTCAGACACAACAAGCTGCATGCAGCTTGGGAGGGTCCCTACAAGGTGATAAGAAAGGTAAGTGATATTGACTACATGGTGGAAGTGCTAGGCAGACGGCAGGGGCACAAATTGTACCATGTTAACAGGATGAAACCTTACCATGATAGGGAGGCCCTTGTGCTGAGCATTTGCAGTGGATTGCAGGAGGATTCTGAGGGATATCTGGTGACAGATCTCCTCAGTGAGGCCCGGACTGACACCACGATGGAAGGGGTAGCAATGTCCCAGCAGCTATCTCCTCCCAGGTTCGAGAAATCTGAGCAAGTGTTGCAGGAATTTGGGGACGTGTTCACTGGGAAACCAGGGTGCACCCACCTGGTGCAATACCACGTGGATACATGACCTCAAAGGCCTATTGGGCAGACCCCTTATAGGGTGCCTGAGAGACTCAAACAGACTCTAAGGGAAGAGGTACAGGAGATGTTGGAACTAGGGGTGATTCAAGATTCCAACAGTCCCTGGTCCTCGCCAGTGGTGCTGATGCCAAAGAAGGATGGCAGCAGCAAGACTACAGGAAATTAAATAGTCATACAGAGTCAGATGCTCCCCATGCCTAGGACAGGTGAGGCCCTAGAGCAGCTGGGTGGGGCTAAGTATCTTACAACCATTGATCTTACCAAGGGTTACTGGCAGGTGCCCCTGTCTCCCAGTGCTAGAGAGAAGTCAGCCTTTGTGACTCCTTTTGGCTTGTATGAGTTCACAAAGATGCCCTTTGGGATGAAGAATGCCCTAGCAACTTTCCAGAGACTGGTGGATAATATCCTAGCAGGAGCAGGAGAGTTTGCCCTTGCTTACCCAGATGATATTGCCATCTACAGCCATTCCTGGCCAGATCACCTTCAGCATGTCAGGGAGGTTCTGGGCAGACTACAGAGGTCAGGGTTGACCATTAAGTTGAGTAAATGTCAGGTGGGTATGGCAAAGGTATCCTACCTAGGACATAGAGTGGGGAGTGGTAGGATAAGGCGAGAACCTGCCAAAGTAGAAGCCATTCAGGCATGGCCTGCACCTGTTACTAAAAAGCAGGTGAGGGCATTCTTAGGGACAGCAGGGTACTACAGAAAGTTCATCCCTAGTTATAGTACCATAGCTGCACACCTCACAGACCTGACAAGGAAGAACAGGCCAGATATGGTAGTGTGGACTCCAGCATCTGAGCAGGCATTCCAGAAGCTTAAAGAGCCTTTGGGAGGACCCTCTGTGTTAGCTAGTCCAGATTACAGCAAATAATTTGTTGTGCAAGTGGATGCTTCGAACTATGGGGGGGCTGTAGTTAGCCAGATTTCTTCAGAGTGGGAAGAGCACCCAGTGGTTTCTCTCAGTTGTAAGCTCCAACCCAGGGAGGAATGCTATGCAGCTGTAGAAAAGGAATGTCTAGCTATAGTGTGGGCACTACAAAAACTTCAGCCTTATCTATATGGAAGGAAATTAACTGTCATGACAGATCACAACCCTCTAACATGGTTAAACAGAGCCAGTCAGCAAAATGCCAAATTGCTAAGATGGAGCCTGGGGTTGCAAGCATATAATATGTCAGTGCAGCACCACAGTGGGATTAGCAATGCCAATACAGATAGGCTCTTAAGACAGGGAATGGGTGAGGTACACCCAGGTAGACCTAACCCTCTCAAGCGGCGTTTCTTAAAGGTCACTTGAAAAACTAGCTTGAGTTCTACAGGGGGAGGAGATGTGAAGACTGGTAGAGAAGGGGTGAAGGCTGCCAGCCTAGCCAAATAGAATTTGATACATAATTCTATCATTTATAAATATAAATGTAAAATACAGGCTTGTTTCTTAAATTAAAGAATACACTGTAAAATGTGAACTTCAAGATTGTAACAACATTGCCATCTGCTGTAAGGAAAACTAAGCCAAGCATTTCACATCTATTCTTTTGAAGTTAAAATTATGTCTTGTATACCCTTTGATTTAGATAGTGGTGCTGAAGAGGCTAGCTGAACACATTCTTTCTATTGTTTTAACTTAAGGAATAATTGCTAGAGTGTACATGTGAAATGTCTTTTATTGTTGTGGTTTCCTGAGCAGGTGTTAGATTGTTAAATAATGTAGCTTGTTGGCCTGGGAACTCCAGACTAAGTGTCAAAATGATGTAATGTGTATACTGGGAAAACCTAAGTGTCAAAATTATGTAATGTGAGGGGGCCCAGCAGAAATATGTTAGTGATTTTAAACTATTGCCCAGAGAGAGACTGTAAGCATTTTGATCTTGATATCCAACCACAGCACTGCCATGCTCTATGAAAGTAAGTCACTTTAGAAGTATGTTTTCTTGTAGAAATAGCTAGCACTATAAAGATTAGACTTAAGTGTTTTTCTGTTATGTCAGAACTGTACTGCGGAATTATTTTAGGTTTCTGTGTGATCTCTGAACTCTTGAGTAGCATTGTATTGTAGTAGTATTGTTTTGTGTCTTTATTATTTATTATTAAATATTTTTAAAACCTTTTACCTGTGTCTGGTTTGTGTAGAGTTAAGTTAAGCTCTGGAGTACATTGCATATTTATATAGTTTATTGTACAAGGCCACTCTAATAAGCCTTAGACTGATTAGTCACATTTACCAATTGGATAATAATATTGCACAGTAATAATTGGACACCCTTTTAAGGACCTTTGGGTAGCTGATAAGTATTAGCTGGTGGTGGCAGTAATTACTACCGTATAGTCTGGGTAAAGGGGCACAGCTGGAGAATCTGTATCAGCCTTTCCCAGGAGAGTCTATGAAGTTGTATAAATAATTAACTCAAAGTGTGTGTGGTGTGTCAGCTACCTGGGCAGGGACATGAAGCACTGGTGGGACAGAGAGGGTACTGGAGGTTGGCTTGCCAGCTAGGCTGAGATCTGGACCTATAGCTGTGCCAATGGGGAGTCTTATTGAGGACCTGGGGAGCAAGAGAGCAACCAGCCCCAGACTGACTGTGATCTGTGTGTGCACTTAAGGGAAATTGTACTTTACTGTGTGTATTTGTTATCCTTTCCTCTTATATGAGATACCCTCCCTGGTGTTAGTGGTAAGGATTGAGGCTCCTTGATTGCTGGGCCAGGGAATGGCCATCACAGATGCATTTCTTGGCATTCAGTTTGAGGCCATGTTTCTGGAACCAGTCATTAGTTTGGGTAACGCCTTGTTGGAGGATGTTCACATCACTAGGAGAATTTATGACAGTGCCCACCTTGCAGTCATCTGAAATCTTGGTCAGCCATAGACCACTGGTTTTGGCTTCCACCTCAGAAAAGTATATCCCAAACAGAAGAGGCCCCAAGACCAATCCTTGGGGTACGCTGCTTGTTAGAAGTCTACTACTAGAGGTAGCTTCCCATATTTTGACTGAGTGGGTTCTTATCAGTAAACCAGTTAGCTACCCATATGGTAACATACAGGTTGATGCCTAGCTGGGAGAGTTTATCTATTATGCCTGTGTGGGGAATAGTGTCAAAGGCTATGGCTAGGTCAAGGTAGGTGGTGTGCACCGTCTTCCCCTCTTCCATGGTTTTGGTAACTGTTTTGAAGAAGGTGACCAAGTTTAATAGGCATGATCTCCCTTTGACAAAACCAAACTGTGTGGGATCAAGAATTTGAGGTTGCCGATGTCCTTGTCAATAAGGTCCATGATAAAGCATTCCATGGCCTTGCGGATCAGGCTAGTTAGGCTGCTGGACCTATAATTGCCTGGATCGGTGGAAGCTCCATCTTTGTGTAGAGGGACGACAGTGGCTGTCCTCCATTCTGTTGGGATGAAGCCGGTGCACAGGCTTTGGCTGAATAGGGTACCTAGTGGTGCTGAGAGCTGTTGCCTGAGTTCATGTATGACACAGCCAGGAATGTTGTCGGGTCCCATAAAGGCTGTAATTTTTGCCTTTGGGAGGGCATTAATGACCTGCTCCCTGGTGATGAGGGGAGGGTGGTAGGTGCTGGGGATGTCCTGGTTTACTGATGGGTGGGTGCAGGGGAGTGAAAGTTTCACTGAACTTGTCTGCCAGCAGATTGGCTATATCTATGGCATTTGTGTATGTGGTATTCTTGACCACCAATTTAGAGAAGATTGGACAGATCAAGATGGGAGGTATGCACTGTCTTACCTTCATCCACGGCTTTGATGATTTTTCTCAAAGAAGTCCACCAGGTTTAATAAGCATGATCTACCCTTAACAAAGCCAAATTGTGTTGGATGTAGAGTTTGAAGGTCACCTATGTTCTTGTTGATATGTCTATGATGATTCTTTCCATGACCTGCAGATTAGACTGGTTAGACTTATGGGTCTATAATTCCCAAGGTATGTTGATGGCCCCCCTTAGTGCAAGGGGATTACTGTTGCTGTTCTCCATTCTGCTAGAACAAAGCCAACTCTCAGGTTGTGGTTAAAGAGAGGGTTAAGTGGGTCTGCTAGGTCTTATTTTAGATTATTTAATAAGCATCCTGGGATGTTATCTGGTCCCATTGAGACCATGTATTTGACCTTGTTGAATGTAGATAGACCTGATTTCTAGATATTAGTCAGAGGACTTGTGTCTGGTATACTTTGGGGTATGGCTGGTGGGGTCAGGGGTGTGAAGTTTACACTAAATCTGTCAGCTAGTAGGCTGGCAATTTCCTCATTTACAGTATGAGTGGTACCATCTATTACTAGTTCTGCACAACGATGGGCATTCCTTTTTAGGTTGTGGATGTAATTAAAGAATGTCTTATGATTATCCTTAGCTGGGGATGCTATTTTTGCTTCATACTTATCTTTAAAAGATTTCATGAGATTTTGGATTTGCTTGTTCAAGCTGAGGAAGGAATTCTTCCTCAGCTAATTCATTTCTCTCTTAGTCTTAGTCATTGGTTTCTTCCTCTTGTTATATAACCTGGTTATACTTGAGGCCCACCAGGGTGGATTGTTTTTCAGAAGGACCTGGTTTTGATCTGGTCAGGTACAGCCAAGTCTATACAGCTGCTTAAGAGTTTGTGCAAGGCATCTGCGTACACTTCTACATAGGAGTCATTGTTGTCTGTCAGTGCCAGGGGTATAAAACTTTTTATACCATCGCCTAGTAGTCTGAAGTTTGCTTTGGAAAAATTCTTCAGTTTTTTTTACTCCTGTGGGGGTGTCAGGTCCAACAGTTACTTTAAACGAGACAGTTTTATGGTCTGACCTTACCAGGGAATGCATCACACAGAGGGGGGAAGTGCAGTGACTCCCTGTGTTGGTGAGTACTATGTCTATGACATTTGAGACCCTTGTGGGGGTGCAGACTATATGTTCCAGAGCATTTGAATTAACAAAGTCCAAGAACCTCTGGGCAAGCATGTTTTTGCTTGAATATATATCACCCAGTTGATGGAAGCATAGTTGAAATCACCCATGACTAAGGTGCTGGGCTGTATGGAGAGTGATTCTAGCAAGTCCGGGTAGGTCCTTTTCTTTTCTTGGCTCATGATGGGGAACCTATAGCTAGCAATGATGTGGTAGGGTATTTTACCTAGAGTTAATTGAACATAGAGTAGTTTGAGAAAGTCATATTGTTTGACCAGTCTTAAGGTGTACTTGGCTTTAATGAAGACGGATACCCCTCCAACTTTGCTTTTTTTCCATGCTCATTTTGAGGTCTGAACGTGTGGAAGGCATTGTAGCCTTGCACAGTCGGGATGCTCTCTGCAGCCTTGAACCATGTCTTGGTGACTGCACAGACGTTAGCATCTTCCAAGGTGAGGAGTGCTTCCAGGGGGTGCAGCTACATGTTTAGACTTCTAGCATTAAGCAACAGAACCATGAGTTTGCCTCAGATGGATTTTGTTCCATCAAAATTTTTGTTGTTTTGACATTGCCTAAAAAAGGCACTATGGGGGAGGCAAGCACCTTTGCCAGTATCAGAAAACCTAGAGGAGGCAGATGCAGATCATCTCTGTCAATGTAACATGGCCTGTGGACCAATTCACCCCAGGCTGACAGATACTGGATCCCCTTGGACTGACACCAGATGTTGATCATTTTTATTTATACTGTGGCATCATCCTGGGAAAAGGTAGACTGCTGCTTAGGGCTAGGTCATACTTGCCTGAGACATATAGCTGGAGGGTTCAGGCATGTCTCTCTTCATATAGTCCAGAGAGGCATGTCTTAAGTCATTCACCTCCAATGTAAACTATGACGGACTCATAACAGTTCTTGTTGAATGAGTTGAAAGCATGCATGATCTGCTGGATCCTGTCATCTGACAGACAGCTGTCCATAACCTTCTCCTTGTCTAGTCTGGTGAGGAGATCATATGTGTGTCTCTTTATGGAGTCGCCTATGTCCAGGACATTTGGTTTACAGGTGTTTTGCCTTAAGGGCTTATTTATTGAGACACATTTGTATGTGGTATTATGTGCAGTGGTTTCTATTTGTGTAACAGTGTGTGCACTTAGTTCACGTTTGAGAGGTCTCTGAACGTTTGGTAGGCTTCTAGTGAGTACTTCCTTGTGTGTGGGTCTATGTGTCGTGTCTTTATTTTGTCTGAGAAGTGAAGAGTGTGTACTGACAATCTGTTTGGTATCCGGTTTGCTGTTACATGACATACGTGATTCAAATTTCATATTGCATGTACATCTCTCACATAAGGTATTTGTTTGATGTAGGAGTAAACGGTTGTCAGTATCCATGAGGCAATTACTTACATTGCCTCAGTATTCCCTTGTCAATCAGGCTGGCCAGTGAAATGATGGGAAACTGTCCATAATCGATTTTTACTGTATGAGCTATTAGGGAAAGGAGTGGGCTAGATTTACCAGTTTTTGTGTTAGGACTATCAAGGGCAGTTAAACTGAGGGATGTGGATGATTGATGTGGCAACACTGCTCAGCGCACAACTAAGTTGCCTTTAGTGTAACAGAGAAGCTTGTTAGGGTTCCACTGACAGTTGTCTTGTGGAAAAATTGTGTTTCTAGACATTTGGTTCTAAACAGGGCACCATTGACCCACCATTGTGTAATGCACAGTGATGAGCAAATGCAAGGCTGAAATACAGATGAAACTAAACAGTTTTAAGCTAATCTGCCAATAGGAAAGTACACACTGAACCTTCCTCCAGCAATCTCAAGCTCAGACAAGGCTGGATTCATACTCTTTTGCCAAAAGGGTGCAGGGGAGCCTTTCTTAATGTAAGATGGTTGATTTTGTAATCAAGTGTAACAAAAACATACTAGATTCACCAGGTCTGAATATAGACTATGCTATCTAGCTGAAAATACATTTGAAAATAAGTGCAGGAAATATGCAGTCACAACAGTAAAAAAAAAAAAACAGAAAATAAAATGCAGTGAATAGATACAATGCAATTTGAAAACTGCAGTAGAGACACAAATTATACTTATTTTCTTGATGCAGAAATCTCAAGTGTTTCCCCAACCTAAGCAGACCAGACTACCTCCCAGTGTACTAGATGGAAAATCCAATGACCTCTTGATGTAAAAACAAGTGCTTGCTATGTGTAAGAATACAATAATTTATCCAACAGCTAGCTAGAGAATGAATTAAGATCAAGTAAATCAGTAGAACAGACAATCCCTGGATTTACGGAGCCCATTATAGTGTGCAGGATTAGTTTAAGAGCTATATTCAGCAATATGGCTGACGTGCCATCCAGGAACGAGCTCCCGGGACGTGCACATGAGCCCTTAGGCTAATTCTGCATGGACCGAGCTCCTGTATGCAAATTACCCTCATTTTCAGGTGAAAACCATGCAAATTAGGGTAATATGCAATTCAGGAAGCTGACAGCCATCTGTGTAGGATGAGTGAGTGTGCAGAAATGTACTCGGTTAGTAACCGAGTACAGTTCAGCAATCTTAAAACGGAGCCATGACAGCTCCAAATAAAGGTTGCATATCATTGAGGAAGCATGCCAATGTCCAAGTAGAAGGCCATTGGCATTACAAAATGTAAAAGAAAAAAAATAAACAACATTTATTTTTATCTTCGCCAATCTTGCCTGGTTAAGCATAGGGCAGCGACGAGCAAACAGGATCGGGGGGAATTAATAAAATAAACCTAAAATAAGTGTTCTAACTAAAATCAGTATTCTGTCATGCAAGACAATGGCAGTCAAAAGACAACCTGGTCAGTGCGTAATGGTTGCTAAGGGAGGAGGCTCAGTGTGGGACATGTAACTATGCATTAGCAGGCAGTCCTATGCAAATGAGGGAAGGGTTAGTGAATCCCAGATTTTCCCAGGGTGTGAGGCAGGTCCCAAGAATGTAAGAGTATAAATAGCTGGGTGCAAGACTAGGATATAGGTAACATCATGGGGGGTGTCAGGCATACTGCAAGTGGATTGGAGACCTGTGGCTCGGGATTGCTCCTACTAAGCTAGGGGTGTGTCTAAACCTGCCTAGCACTCTTTTCAAAGTGTAAGTGGGTGTGCGCGCCATGCACCGGGTTGTACAGGAAGAAAAAGGAAGTTAAACCAGGAAAAATCAGCTCCATGCACATTTGAGCACTCTGTTCGCGCGGTGCACACACGGGCCTAAACAGGGAGGCAATGGGAAGGGAATACAGCAGTAGGAAGGTAATCAAGGAGACCTAGTCAATCTGCCAGGTGAAATGTATCAGAATCAGCTAATCACACAGGAAGCAGACCAGCCCAGAACATCACTATAAACCAAGCAAACACCTACCCCCCTGGGTTTTCCACACTCTACACCACTGGTGTATACAAGCAGGGAAATTTTAAAACCAAACCTACAAAATGAGAAGGGCTGCAGCAGGCAACATAGAACAAAATGTGCAAGAGGCTGAGGGTGGTGAGAATGTCAATGCTGCCAAACAACCCACAGTGAGGAGACAGAGAAGAGTGTACAGACCAAGGTTAACCTACCAGGGGCTACATGAGCTGGGGATAGTGGAGCGCTATAGGGTGGACAGAGACCTCCTACAGCAAATCACTGAGCTGTGCAGGCCACACCTGACACACCACACTGGCCTAGGGAAACCCATCCCAGTGGATACCAAGGAATGTGTAGGCCTAGGTATACTAGCCACAGGTACCTCACAAACTACAACTGAGGATAACATGGACATCTCACAGGCATCAGCATCCAGTGTATTCCACCAATTCCTGGATGCCATGTCAGCACATGCCAGTGAGCATGTATATTTCCTCAACACACGAGGTGTTGACCCGCAATATGTGTCTCTTCCACTAAATAGCTAACTACCCTGGGGTAGTGGATGCTATAGAATGCATGCATGTACGCATCAAAGCACCACCCGGTGAGCAGGGTAGGGACTACATCAACCACAGGAGCATCCTCTCCATTAACTGCAAGGTCATATGTGATGCCCAGGGCATTATACTGAATGTGTGTGCTGGCTGCCCTGGAAGCTATGACAATTCACACATATGGCAACTGATGCAGCTGTACCACAGATTTGATGATGTGGACATCCCCTACGGTCACCTAGTGGGGGATGCTGGGTACCCACTGGAGCCGTGGCTGATGACACCCATCAGAAATGCACATACACCTGAACAACAACACCATAATGATGCACACGCACAGGCCAGACATATAATAGAGCATGTGTTTGGGATGCTAAGGTCACGGTTCCGGAGTCTGGACACATCCAGTGGAGCCCTGCAGTATTCACCAGCTACATGTACCCAAATAGTAATGGTATGTGCTATGCTACACAATATGATCCTGCGGAAACAGCTGCAGCAGGAACAGCATGGGGCAGGGCCAAACAGCCCCCCACCAATGCCAAGGCCAGTACAGGTACAGAGTGACTCAGAGGAGGAACAACCTGAGCCTGCTCCAGTAGGCAGAAGGGGGCGTGCCCAGTATGCCCAGGCATTGGCAATGAGACAACGCATAGCATATGCACTGACACAGTAGGGCCCCAGGGAATGACACCTCGCTCCGACTCACACAGACAGTAAAATGGATGCCAAACATGACACTACCTGTGTCTAACCATGTATAGGGAGTGTACTATGTGCATCCAACATAGGCAGCCCTCCAGCACCATCCTCAAGTCCGGCACAACCTCAAGGTAAGTCAATCAACCTACCAATTGTCAACCGGAGTAAAATGTGTTTTTACCTGTAGCTATGGTATGGATGTGAACATGCAAGGGAATTGGGTTGCCGGATGTCAAGGCAGCAGAGAGTAGACACCCATAGTGGCAGCATGAGATCTGTAACACATACTGGAGTCACCATAGTAGCCAGTACTACACAGGGTAACAAAACCCACTGCAGGAAATGACCTGAGCAACAGGGGTGTCCATAAGAGTCACACATACCAGTCAGGAAGGATCACATACCCAGCAACAGTCTCAGCCAGCAGGACAGGTGAAGGCAAACACAAACAAATGCTGTACTATGGCCTCCGAATGTGCCCTATGGTTAACCTCTCACCCAGGCCTACACAGACAGACCACAGCAGGCCAGGAAGTTGGATGTATGTTGTGAAGGCTAGGAAGTCAGACACTAATATGTAGGTAAACAAAGCTAGGATCTGTACTACACTGGTAAGCCCTAGCCAGCAGGATAGGTAAGACTACAGATGGAAATGGAGTACCTGACTTGCCAGTACAGTCCTAGCAAATGTGTACAAGTGTCAGGTGCACCCCCCATCCAACGTATACATAGAGTAACAGTCAGGTGTGACCCCCACTCCTGTGTAGAACAGTAGAAACAGCCAGGTGTCCCCCCCTGCTATGCAGAAATGTAGCAACAGTCAATGGCAAATGACTGACGGATACCCTGCAGACACAGCATGCTACCCATTGGTGTACAACAAAAGGTCAGCACCACAGTGCAAACAACCTGGATCTGGTCCACACATGCAACATAGATGGCCATACTGGGCATGCTCACACACAGAGGAATGAAGGCAATGTCAGTCAACAACATAATGAGAGCTCATACCGGGCATACACACACACTTAAACACATGAAGGCCATGTCTGCAAACACCAGTGGACCAGACATATCTGGAAGTTGCAGTTTTCAGTGTGAACACATATCAGTATGAACCACTCCTGCCTTGTACACACAGTGGATAGGAATGGAGACAAATATGTAAGGACAACACACTGTAATAAGCCACAGGCACACAGGCATAGATATGTGAAAGAGGATGACACTGACAAGGAGCTATGTGGGCCTGTCCCAACTGGCACACAGCCTAAGGGCCCCCAACACTTGAGGTGCAGATATAACCCACTGCGGATACTAGCCACCTGTACCTGTCAGCATGACAGACTATGTGGTGTAAGTGCCAGCTGTGCAACAAGACTGTACAAGGAAGCAGACATCTAGTAGCTGTATACACACACCTGTGACATATGACCCTGTGTGCCTGCATGTGGCATATCAACCCCTACATGAATGAGGTATGGCCCATGCAGACACTGCCCTCTCCATAGCAGTAGTATGACAAGCCTGCTGAGGTCATCCAATGTGAATTACACCTTTGGGAGAGCTATAGCTCAGTAAAATGCATGGTGCATCCCATAACTGCATACTGCTGTAGTGACAGAGTAGTCAGGTAGTAGTACTAACCCCAGACCTGTCAATTGTGTGAGTGTGTGTTTGTATATGTGCCTATCTGCCTCTGACTGTGTAGAGTGAAATGTTTGTTAGGCTACTCACACTCCGTGCAATACATATATTAAACTTTGGCAAGACTGCTGATGTCACTCACTTAGAAGTACACCTCTGGGAAACTGATAGGCCTGTATTCACCGTGGCACGTCCTGTAACTGCATACTGCTGTAATGTGAAAAACTAGGCAACTGTGTGTGAGTGTGTGTGTGTGTGTGTGTGTGTGTGTGTGTGTGTGTGTGTGTGTGTGTGTGTGTGTGTGTGTGTGTGTGTGTGTGTGTGTGTCTGACTGAGTAGAGAGCAATGCTTTTTAGTCTACTCACACTCCATACAATACAAATATACTACTTTGCCAAGGCTGCTGATGTCATTCATCTAGAAGTACACCTCTGGGACATTGATAGCCCAGTAATTGCTGTGGCATGTCCTGTAACTGCATACTGCTGTAGTGTGATAAACTACTTAGATAGGTGTCTGAACCCCAGACCTGGGAACAGGGTGCCCCTGACTGGGTAGAGAGCAATGTTTTTTAGGTTACTCACACTCCATACAAAACAAATACACTACCTTGCCAAGGCTGCTGATGTCACTCATCTAGAAGTACACCTCTGGGAAATTAATAGCCCAGTAATTGCTGTGATGCATCCTGTAACTGCGTACTGCTATAGTGTGATAAACTAATTGGGTAGGTGTTCGAGCCCCAGTCCTGGTGTCAGTGTGCGTGTCTGACTGGGTAAAGAGCAATGCTTTTTAGGCTACTCACACTCAATAAAATACAAATACACTACTTTGTCAAGGCTGCTGATGTCACTAATCTAGAAGTACACTTCTGGGACATTGATAGCTCAATAATCGCAGTGGCATGTCCCGTTACTGCGTACTGCTGTAGTGTGATAAACTAGTTAGGTTGGTGTTCGAGCCCCAGCCCTGGCAGCTGTGTGTGTGTCTGATTGGATAGAGAGCAATGCTTTTTAGGCTACTCACACTCCATGCAAGACAAATACACTACTTTGCCAAGGCTGCTGATGTCATTCATCTAGAAGTACACCTCTGGGACATTGACAGCCCAGTAATCACTGTGGTGCAGCCTGTAACTGCGTACTGCTGTAGTGTGATAAACTAGTTAGGTAGGTGTTCGAGCCCCAGCCCTGGCACCTGTGTGTGTGTCTGACTGCATAGAGAGCAATACTTTTTTGGCTACTCACACTCCATGCAATACAAATACACTACTTTGCCAAGGCTGCTGATGTCACTCATCTAGAAGTACACCTCTGGGAAATTGATAGCCCAGTAATCGCTGTAGTGAGATCTGTAACTGCGTACTGCTGTAGTGTGTTTTAGAATGCTGGTAGTGTTCCATATCCATCCATGGCAGTTCCGGATGTGATGTGTGTGTCTCAGTGTCTGTGTATGGAGCAATGCATTATAGCCTACTCACTTGCAGTACTTTACAAATGCCCTACTTTGGTAGTCCTGCTGATGTAATTAACTGTGAAATACACCTTTGGGGAAAATGAACATCAGTAATGTCCTTGGCGCGTAATGTAACTGCGTAGTGCTGTAGTGTAGTAAACCAGCTAGGTAGGTGTTCTACTCTCAGACATGACAGGTGTGTGTGTGTGTGTGTGTGTGTGTGTGTGTGTGTGTGTGTGTGTGTGTGTGTGTGTGTGTGTGTGTGTGTGTGTGTGTGTGTGTTTGTAACTCATGTCCTGTGTAGAGGTGGTTGTGAGTCTGTGACAACTGTGGGCAATGTGGAGGGGTCTTGCTAATTTCATTTATGGTGGCCATACTATATATCACAATGTCAACCATACAGGGATAACAGATGTAAATGGTTGAAAGGCTGGGAGGGTGAAAAGTCATACCCATACATGTGGCATCAAGGCCTGACAATCACAGTTAGCAACCCCAATGTGTCTTCACATGTGACTCACAACATACATACCATGACTGACAACATGACATGTATGGACAGATGACAGCGACATCAGGAAATGCTGTTAGCATGCTACCAATGTGGGTGTAGGTGAATCTGCTGACTAGTACCACTCTCTGCCACATGTGGGCAAGACTGGCACATCTGATGATAAGTTGTGTTCACAGTATGGGCCAGACACCCCAGGTACAGTTCCACGTGTCAGTGTGCATGCATGTGGGATGTGTGCACATCCTAGACACCATCCAAGTCAGGGACTAGGGAACACATACATGGCAGGTGATGCACAGCATTGGCCACACACAATGGTCACCCAGGTGCCTGGAAGACAGATGCAATACCCACCTGTGCGGACAAATGCAGAAGCTAAAGGACTGTGCCACAATGCAGACCATTGTCATGTGGGCTGATGCAAAGGTATACCCATCACCTACCCTTGTAAAGCCTGCTGGCACTGTTGGCCAACACACACCCATGCAGACATGCACCCATGCATGTCCGAACTGGACCCTGTGTGTTTGTGTGTGTGTTGTATGGTGTGTATGTCCACATCCACACTCACTACTCCCCCCGGGGCATAGTGGAACATGCTGCCTTATGTCTGACACCCCCTCATACTCACTGCCCATAAAACCTCCATATCACCCATGTGGTGCATGTGTTCCCTCCACATTGATGTGTTGTGGCAATCCCACTAGTGATGGGTTGCACTCCTGGCCCTGCCAAGTGTGTTAATGTGTGTGCGTCCCTGTGTGCATGTGCCTGTGCTGACACTGGCACCTGTTCATGCAGACAGGCATGTGTATGTCACCTACTGTATATCTACTGTATCCCTGTAGCAGATGCCACTCACCATCACATATATGTTCTGAGTGCTCCCCACCAGATAACTCATGTGGCACATCCAATAACAGCATCGGACTGTGATAGCACTACATAGCTGTCGGGTGTTTGATACCCTGTGATGGTAGGTTGTGACACTAACATGTGCCGGTTGTACCCTCCCACCCCTCTCTGACATGTATTTTCCTCTGTCTGCCTCCCCTACACCCTTTCTGCCAGATGTGGAGGCCCACACCTGCATTGCTTAGGCAGCAGCATGTGTATTTAACTTGATGCTCATGATCAGCTGATGGCCTCTGCACGTATTGCAGGCCTTCCCTAGACGATTGCATGTGGAATAGGTGTGGTAACATTCCCATAGCCAATTGCATGGAATCACACTCCACTACCTGGGAACATCTTGGTGGTGTTGGCCCTTGTCTGTCACTGTGAGCAGGAGCTAGAACTGTCATTTGGCAAATAGCATTTTAGATGGATTGGGGATTTACCTCTAACAACTTACACTGTGGGAAGAGAGCAAGAAGGAGAAGGGGGATGTGCCTGACCTGCCTACGAACAGTAAGTGCTGCTATATTGCATGTGGAGTAATGTTGGATTAACAGTTTTGTCTGGATATGCTTGTCGTACATGTCGCAATACCTGCCATGTCAGTTCCATGTATATCAGGAATCCCCATATGCAGGCTCATCTGCAGACTGGGCAGTGTTGTGCCTTTGGTGTCATGTGTTAGCCACGATGCAGCTATCCATGGAATGCAGATGGTACTGTGAGGAATGCAGTCTGCTAATGGTGAAGGCCGTGACAGTTACTGACTACATATCCCTCATTGGACATATGTTGCAACAAACCCCTTTACAATGGTAGATTAATGGGTTATCACAGCGACATGTCTATACTGGTCCTGTGTATGTGCTGTCAGCCACACCTCTGTCAACCTTTGTACATATGTCGTGCATGAAGTAGTGCATATGTGCTGTACACCGTAAATAGTGTCAACATATGTGATAACACGCCAGTGATATATCAGAGTGCTACACATGTCATGTACAGTAGGGGTTACACTTAATGCCATACCCTGGAAATCCTGTGGATGTTTGCACAGTACTGAGGGCTGTGTAGTGATGTTGAATGTCGGCAGTGTGTGCATTGTTCATATGTACTGAGGCCTGTGTACAGACTGTGGCAGATGTCATTGTCCTAGCTTCCCTGCTAACTGTTGTTACATGCTGCCCCACTGTATGGTACCGTATTACTTTACATGTGTGTAGGGCCATACATACACATGTCCCATACCACAGACAGTCATCAGACTGGACTGTGTAGCAGCCCAGTATATGTAGGGTCATGCTATGAGTGGCACATATGAGGATGGTGTAGGACAGATAGTCCATATACTGTACTAGTATGCTAGCGTACCATATGTGGCTGTGTTCACATTGGTTGTGGTTATGCACTGTCACACAGGTGTAGCCTACCCTGTGCTGTGACATGGCTGTCGAGCCTGCTATATATGCAGGTACTGTATCATGATAACCTTAGGATGTCTGCCAGTAGCCAATGGCACACATGTTATGAACATATGTCACCTTCCACACACACCATGTCTGTGACTACAATCCCAATGACAGTTGCAAATGTCTACTAATATACCAGCTATACATACCAGACATCTCCCTGCACTACTACATTGGGACTATAGGGGCTGGGGTAGGGCTACACTCCATGTCCAGGACATATGGTAGTACAATATGGACATGTACATATCCAGATAGCCATATATATATATATATATATATATATATATATATATATATGACTACACGTGTAGTACTTCCAATTACCACTGTCATGGCAACCATCCACTATGAATCTCTACATCATGTGGGCATATTCCCTGTACATTTCCTGTGTGATGGACATCCTTCCTGTGTGTGGGCATCAATGTTACGACAGCAGGTAGCAATACCACTTACAGGAGTACCTGCACACTCAGGGCAGCCACATATATGTAGGAGGATCAGGACTCGCAGACAGACTGTGAGTAGAGTGGTGTAATGCTATGCATATTACTGATGTTACAGTGTGTGTGTGTGTGTGTGTGTGTGTGTGTGTGTGTGTGTGTGTGTGTGTGTGTGTGTGTGTGTGTGTGCGTGTGTGTGTACATACTAGTTTACCTTGGACTGCAGTCTGTCTGCATAGCTCACTACTGTGGGCCATCCTCTAGCTGGACAGAGGTGTGCCTATCATGTGTTGTCTGTCCACCACACAGGTCCTGTGTCAGATAATACACTGGCAGTGTGAGTGTTGCATGCTAGCAGTACATGGCTATATCCATTTGTGTACCTGATGTCGTATTCCTGCATAAGGGTATGTTGCAACACATCCTGTAACACCAGCATGTTCCAGGGTGTGTTACTGCATTATTGTGGGTATGGCCCTGCATTCCTGCCTTTGTCCTCCACATATATGGCAGCCTTTGTCCTGCTGTGATATGGGTATGGGTTGTTAGGTAATGGCCTATCATTCACCACTGCTAGCATTCCTACTATCATCCCAGGCATAGCGTGGACACCCACAACATTTGTTGGCCAGGGACCATACATGTGACAGATACATCAACATTACCACAAGTAATGACTGTCCCCCTAGGCCTTGACTACAGGGTGTAATTGGAGGCTGCTGAACTACATCTGATATTGCTGACTGTTACATACTGAGCAGGCTACACTCCATGTCCAGGACATATGGTAGTACAATATGGACATGTACATATCCAGATAGCCATATATATATATATATATATATATATATATATATATATATATATGGTTCTACCTGACATAGTCGAAACCACACAACACCGACAACCACATCACCGACACCACATATTCGACAGTCCATAAACACGAAACCACACATAACCGACAACGAAATAACCGACGGTACACAAACACGAAACCCCATACACTGCACACACCACAATAACAATTAAAACAAAACACATCCCCATTCCACAAACCACACACAACACAAGCACACCAAAATCCTTACAAGCCCACACTAAACCTTACCCTAACCCTAAGGTCCGTCACTATCGCACTTACCTACCCGCTCCTAACCCTAACTCACTTAACCCGCCTATCGCCTCCTAACCCTAACTCACTTAACCCACCCCTATCGCTCCCCTAACCCTAACTCACTTAACCCACCCCTATCGCTCCTAACCGTAACTCAGTTAACCCCCGCCTACCGCCCCCCTAACCCTAACTCACTTAACCCACCCCTATCCCCACAGACCGTCAATCTCCACACTTACCTGCCTCGCACCCTAACGTCCGTCACTACCGCATACTCACACAGCCTTTCCCCATGTCGGCATCCTCGGCGTTGGTGTTGTCATCCGTCGTGTCGGTCTTCTGCATTGTCGATGTTCTGCCACTCGCGATTCGCGTCGGTCTTCTTCGATTTCGATCTTCTGGAGCTCCGAATTCCGATGTCGGTCTTCTGCGCTGTCGACGAAGTCAGGTAGAACCATATATATATATATATATATATATGACTACACATGTGTAGTACTTCCAATTACCACTGTCATGGCAACCATCCACTATGAATCCCTACATCATGTGGGCATATTCCCTGTACATTTCCTGTGTGATGGACATCCTTCCTGTGTGTGGGCATCAATGTTACGACAGCAGGTAGCAATACCACTTACAGGAGTACCTGCACACTCAGGGCAGCCACATATATGTAGGAGAATCAGGACTCGCAGACAGACTGTGAGTAGAGTGGTGTAATGCTATGCATATTACTGATGTTACAGTGTGTGTGTGTGTGTGTGTGTGTGTGTGTGTGTGTGTGTGTGTGTGTGTGTGTGTGTGTGTGTGTGTGTGTACATACTAGTTTACCTTGGACTGCAGTCTGTCTGCATAGCTCACTACTGTGGGCCATCCTCTAGCTGGACAGAGGTGTGCCTATCATGTGTTGTCTGTCCACCACACAGGTCCTGTGTCAGATAATACACTGGCAGTGTGTGTGTTGCATGCTAGCAGTACATGGCTATATCCATTTGTGTACCTGATGTCGTATTCCTGCATAAGGGTATGTTGCAACACATCCTGTAACACCAGCATGTTCCAGGGTGTGTTACTGCATTATTGTGGGTATGGCCCTGCATTCCTGCCTTTGTCCTCCACATATATGGCAGCCTTTGTCCTGCTGTGATACGGGTATGGGTTGTTAGGTAATGGCCTATCATTCACCACTGCTAGCATTCCTACTATCATCCCAGGCATAGCGTGGACACCCACAACATTTGTTGGCCAGGGACCATACATGTGACAGATACATCAACATTACCACAAGTAATGACTGTCCCCCTAGGCATTGACTACAGGGTGTAATTGGAGGCTGCTGAACTACATCTGATATTGCTGACTGTTACATACTGAGCAGGCAAATCCATTGTCAAATGTTGTACAGATTGAACGGCTTAGCCTGGATACCACAGTATGATATATATCCGCACTGTCTGCATCAACTGTTATGTGTGGGCCTTACATACATCACTGGTTATATACATCAACAGCTATGTGCTGTCAGAAATGGCATACATTATTGTATGGCATACAAATAAAGGTTGCCTGTGTATACATAGCTGTGTGTTGTGTCATGTCCTTTGAACTGTGAGTGGGTATATGTGCAATGTAAGTATCCCCTTTATGGGGCTGATTGCCACACCACACATGTCACAGGTACTGGTTACAGGGCTTGTGGCTGGGGATATACATTCCACCCAGTACGTCCACACTACTGCTACACATGTATGGCAACTAATACCCTTTGTCTGTGTATTTGTGTATGTACCTATATATCCCATATATCATAGCTAAATATATACACATATATATACATATATATATATATATATATATATATATATATATATATATATATACCTGCACATGATTGTCAATGTATGGATGTGTGTGCATATCTGTACCATTGTAATGTGTAGCCCTTCAACATAGTACATTCCCTAAGGTACAATGGCGTATCTGCATGATATGTTACAGATATAGGCCTGACATGTACAGGTGACATGGATAACTGTTGGAGCATTGTAGCTGTGTTGTGGTGGGTCCTGCTGTCAAGTACTGCATGTGCTGGATATTGGTTTGCACAGCATATCCGTTAGGGCTAGGAGGATTTACATTGCAGTAATTACTGGTGTCCCTCATGTGTGCCCCCACCCCCATTAACTGTGCTCATGGACAGTTATATCGTACAGAGTGGGCCAGGAGTCCGTTCCCATGTGGGAATCATATACACATGTCTATCGGTATATACATATATATATATATTTTTTTATGTATATCTGCATAAGTACATCTGTTACACCCCCCATATATAGAGGGAGAAAACTGGACATTGATATAGCTCTAGCTATGTATATGTATCCATATATATATATATGGATATGTGTGTATGTATTGAGATATAGATATATATATATATATATATATATATATATATATATATATATATATATATATATATATGGATATATACACTGAACATATTAATCTATCTCTGTATGATTGCTGTTATATGGTTATTTGTGAGTCATACATACACATATATATCTATAGCTGTCTATCTCTCTACATTAACAGACATACAGCTGTCCATATGTGCATGCATGTCTGGCCTATATGTGTGACCTGTACCTCATTCTCTTGGCAATTGACATGGATGACCTTAGGACTGAGGTCAGTCATTCGTGCAGACATGTACATGTTTCAGACATATCATCTCCAGCAATATATGTGTTCTACCACATATAACCATGTAACTTGCAATGTTTGAAGTGTATTAGAGCAGGATATGACAGATATCCCTATATGTGCCCACATTATGGCGCACTATGTACATGATTCATGCATTAAGAGGTCGTGTGGTGTGTTATTACTTCATTCCCTGTGCTGTTGACTGATTGTGCTGGATGATATGTATAAGGAATGAGTGGGTATGTACATCTATCATGGTTTAATGGTACATCACGTAGTGTATGATGTGCAGCATCCCGGGTGTGGCCCTTCCACAGGCTGTATATTGTGTTTCAGGGAAAACACCAGCTGTCAGATACAGAGTGTGTTAGGGACATTTGAGCGGTCGTACGCAGGTGTGTGCATGTATGCACAGAGCTAAACAATGCTAAGCTTGGGTTGCGTTACCTTACACTCAGCTAGCATCTACTTAGCTCAATCTATGTAGGCAATGCTTACCCCCGCGCGAATACACATACACACACTTACCACTGCATATCCATGCATACTACTGCTGTTATGCGCTTACACATGCCTACTAGTTAGTCAGTATGACACTTCACATGTGCATTTAAGGCAGTACTCCTGTGCAAATATAGATGTTACTTAATAGGTTATACAGCACAACGAAGGTAACATACGGATATCACATGGAAAATAGAATGTGCTGCAGTGGGACTCGACCCAAGAATGCGTGCGCATTAGGCGGATGCTCTGGCTACTACACTATTGCTGTTTTGCTTCGTTTGCATATGTCTACCATAATGACATACACATGTTCCCTTCCCCTGGTCCCTGAGCTCCATGTACACAGCATCCATCCATTTCACGGTTGCTGGCCCTGCCATACTACACCTCCACACATTTCCCTCTCTGCATGTCTTGGTACACCTCCAGTATACTATCCCCACCCAAGGATCTGCAGGCTCCTCATCTGTTTAGTCCATGTACGTACCAGCCTTCCCCTGATCCTCCTCTGATACTGGAGGTGACATCGATGTGACCCCCAGGGATGGACCTGTTGTTGTGTCAGGAGTAGACCTAGCTGATCTACAGTGTTCCTCCCACTGGTAGCATCCTGCCAGGGTATTGTGTAGCAGCAGTTTGCTCACACACCTGGCCAGCCTCATCTCCCGGTTCCATGGTACCAATGCCCCAGGTGTGACATACTGTGCAGGAAGCATGCTCACACACCCCCATGGTGTGCACCGTATATCATTATTCCCTTTGTTATTATGCAGGACTACTGTTTTCACAGTATGATTGAACAGGCACTGTCCTATGCCACATATAGACTGCTCATAATACTGTGGTTGTGCAATGGACACATGTTCTTGGATTAATCTACACACTTATATACATTTCCTATACTGTTGGATGCCTGTGCTGGATGATGGGTTTGTGATCACAGCAGCTGAATATGTATCTGCCATGGCTTAGTGGAACTCATGTCTACTACAGTGTGCAGGGTCAGGGGTTTGCAACCTGACAATGCAGATTATTTTGTTACTGGCCACAACAACAGCTGTTGGCTACAGAGTGACTGAGGCACTGTAGAACATTTGTAGGCGGGTATGCACTTGTTTGCACATAGCACAGCATTACTGACCTCTAGTTGCAGCGTCTTGCCCTCAGTTAGCCTCTACATTGCTTCACCAGTGTGGTACTCGCTTACCTGTGACCAAACAGGCTTACACCCACTGGCTCCCGCATACACATGCGCAACGTCATGCCTTTTGTTCACATCTGTCAATAGGGACACTCGGACTGCATGCTGGTCCATTGTCAGCAGTGACCTGGGGTGTAGAGCTCCGCAGTGACCCCAGCTACATATCTCAATTAATACTGGGATGATCACATTCATAGAGGGTAACAGACATAACATAGCTATGTCCCCCATTAAACATGCTTAGTTTACGTTGAACTGTCGGTATTATTCATGCTTAGGTCAGGTTTACATGTCAGGTATGACTGCTGACAAAGGTCAGTGTAAGATGAGGTAGGATTCCTGTTTCACAGGTCTGGATAGGTTACATGCAGGTATTTGGGGTAGGTGTACATATTCCATACCTGTGTGGTTCAGTAGAGGTGAATAGCTAGGGAGTAGGTAGGTAGGTAGTGGAGGTGACATTGTAACTGTATAGTAGCCCGTAGGTATAACTGGATGGGAAGCAATAGGGAAGGTATGTCAGATGTTAGGATTTGTATGTCAGTATCACTAGCTGATGTTGTGGTATAGAGTGTGAGGTAAGGGGGGGGTTCACAAGTTGGTGAGCCTGTGCTGCTCCAGGTGTTCTTGTGGTGTTCCTTCATGTGTTAGTTACATGTGTCTTGTGGGACAACTGTGATACTACATGTGGGTTGGAGTTCCAGATACTGGCAATATAGTGAGGGAAGAGGGTATCACCTATGTGTACCTGTAGACATTAAGAGGAATGGAACAGGGTCTGATAGGTACGTGGTGTGCAGGGGGCACAAAGGGGGTGTTAGTAGGGGGATTAGCCAGGGATATGCAGGATGGCTGCAGGGAAGGTCCACAGCTGGCCATGTTGTCTATGACAACAGCTGTGAATATGCACTGCATTTGGTGTTTGCATTGGACACACACACCCCTGGGTGGGGGTGGGGACTTCAATAATACCTTGCGATGCCTATTGCATTGGCTTACATGCCTACAGTGGGGTGCTGTGACCATGGGTTCGTAGGTGTTGTGTAGTGGGTAATGCAACAACACCTATGGTTATACCATACTTTGCCATGTACACTGGACTGTGCTGCGGTGGAACCCATATCGGGAATGGCTGCCCATTAGGTGTAAGCATGCCTGTCGACTGTACAGAATTTTCAGCCTGTCCAGAGTTTGCTTCATAATATTGGTGTGTTCCTCTTACAGTCTGCATCTGTCTGGCAAATACCTGGGAACTGACACTATTAAATACAGACAAGTAATTGGGTTTACGACTCCACATCCTTCAGACGTGTCATGGTAATGCATAACCTATTATTCTATCAGCTTTCTAAGGTTGTAAGTGGAATATGTGCTTTCTGTCCCTATTTTTCCCCCCAACGGTTTAGGTTCTGTCCAGTGGTTTAGCTCTTAGTGGTTGAGAGGTATTGGCGTAGACTCTGCCCAATTCACAATATTACTGACATCCCTGGGGCTGTCTGAATACAACTGCGCCAGCCAACACCTGCACGCCTAGACCCATAATTGCATACCCACAGTTTCTCCACCTGGCCCTCCTCTACAGTACTCATCCTTACTGTGGGTGCAGGTGGGTTCTAACCACACCACTACACACTGCCCAATCTCCATGTGTTGGAACCCATGTCGAACGTTGTCTCGACCCATGTGTCATCAGGCTTGCACAACCTACTGGTCCGTGTACATATACAGCCTGGTTGGATAAATTGTTACAGGGACTGACTCCGATTATCATTAATTTTTGGGGTGTCCCACAAGGGACATTGATGTCTTTGTTTCAAGATTAGACGTGGCAGGTCTCTCCCACTGGTAGTATCCTGCCTGTGGTCTGGGAAGCGGTGGTGTGTTTACTTGTATCATGTGTTTGTATGTTTCACCCATATAGGTGGGGGGGTTGATGCTACGTGTTACACGTTTGTTGATTGGACCCCCACCCCCATTGGCATGGCCTGTGAACATATGTAATACTTAACTGGTGTATCATATTTATAAATAGATATATATATATATATATATATATATAGATATATATATATACATATATATTTATAGATATATATATATATATATATATATATATATATATATATATATATATATATATATATATATGCTGTATACTACTATTTAACAAACTGTTTACTAGTCCTGAGGAGCTTTTCTCCCTGGGTCTCTGCTGTAAATGAGTCAGAACCTCAGCCAGACTTACCCGGTTAACAGATGTTATTTAAATACATAATTCAATTAATATCCTAGCTATATATATATATATATATATATATATATATATATATATATATATATATATATATATATATATGTGTGTGTGTGTGTGTGTGTGTGTGTGTGTGTATGTTTACACACATTTAAACATATATATTTGTACATATCTCTATACATATATATGTATATATCTTTATTTGTATGCATACATACATATACATACATATATATATATATATATATATATATATATATATATATATACATGTGTGTCCAACTACATATGGATGTATGGGTGTCTGCATATGTATATATCTATATGTGGGTGTTTAATTATAGTCTGTCTCTGTATGTACACATTTGTACTACAGAGAGGGGGAGGGTTCACTCCATGTAGGTATGGGTATATATACACACACACCTCTACAGTTGTACATCTACATCTGTTTATTTCATTCTTTGCCATGTACACTAGACTGTGCTGCAGTGGGACTCATGGCAGGAATGGCTGTCCGTTGGGCGGTGGGCCTGCCCAATGTGCACTATTGCTTACATCCACATACTATTGCTACATACAACAAAAATCTCTAATCTATAATCTAATCTATAATCTATAATCTATCCCTGAGGCAGTCCACATAGACCCACTCCAGCCAACACCTTCAACTAGGCCCATAATTTCTTACCCATAGTTCCCAATCCACACATCCTCTTCTGCACTCTTCCTTACTCAAGGTGCAGGTCGGTTCTGGCCACACCTGTACACTGTACCCACTCCCCACTTCTCGGGACCCATCACGTATGTTGTCCATCCCGTGGATCATTAGGCTTCCCCTACCTTGTAAACTGGGAACATGCATGGCCTGCCATTCGACATCTATGTAATGGCAGGAAACCCAAATATGTTTGATTTTTTGGGTGTTCCACAAGGGACATACATGTCTTTGTTTCAAGATTGGACTTGGTGGGTCTCTCCCACTAGTAGTATCCTGTTTGCAGTCCGGGAAGCAGTGGTGTGTTTACTTTTATTGTGTGTCTGTATGTTTCACTGGTCTAGCTGGGGGGGGAGGGTTGATGCTACGTGTTACACGTTTGTTGACTGGACCCCTCACCCCCATATGCACGGCCTGTGAACATATGTAATTCGTAACTGCTGTATCATATCCTAGCTATATACATGTGTATATTTACACACAAATATATATATATATATATATATATATATATATATATATATATATATATATATATATATATATATATACATTACTATATACAGATATAGCTTTATATGTATGCATACATGTATATATTTATATATTGCTGTCTATATATATATATATATATCTAATGACATATGGGTGTATGGGTGTCTGCATATGTATATATCTATATGTGGATATGTATATGTATTCTGTCTCTGTATGTATACATTTGTACTACGGAGAGGGAGAGGTATATCTCCATGTAGCTATGGGTAGATATACACACACATACCTCTACATATATACATCTACATCTGGTTATTCCGATGATCTTCGTGTTTCTGTTGCAGTCATTACATTTGGGTAATCTGCTGGCAGGTTGCCCTCAGTCAGCCTGAATTCCAAAGTCTTGGATCCTGCATTGGTTGCTGTCTTCTCTTCCATGACGTCAGGTCGTCAGGGGTATAAAACAAGCAGCCGCCGCCATTTTCTTTAGTCTTTCTTGCCGCGCAGTGCCCAAAGCAGAAGCATTTTGCAAGTGCCGGTTGGCCGACTCCTGAAATATTCGAGTTTGAGTTTCAGAACCAAAGTCTTCACTAAAGCTAAGTACCCCATTGGGGAAACTTTTTTCTTGCTCTATACCGATGTCAGAAAAAGTTAATAATTGTATTACTTGTTGGAAGTAAATACCTCATAAGGATTTCCATTTATACTGTATTCCTTGCCTAGGCCCTCATCACAACGTGCCTGGCTGTCAGTTTTGTGCTAGATTTAACCAACACACTATTAAGCATTGGTATATTTTTGCCTCAAAGTATTTTGGAAACAGATTTAACTACCCAGAAATGTCGTCGGATAGCAATCCGACTACCAGAGTACATAAAAAACGCAAAGAAAAGAACAGGGAGAGACAGTCGAGGTCCAAAACCGATGACGAAGCTTCTCCTAAGCCAGTCGCTGGTTCGCTGGTACTCAGTGAGGTGCTTTCGCAGCCCCTGATACCTGCTACTTTTGAGTCACAGGCCCCTACCGACACTCATGTGGAGTCCGGCATGCCGTGAGATACTCAAAGTATTGGACCCATGGATGTATCTCCCTCGGATGGGTCCGGAGCCGCTGAGCAGGCACCAGTTCTGAGGGTGTATTCAGACCTCAACATTTTTATATCAAACCAATGACAGCTGCAAAACCAAAGACAAAAGCAACTTCTAAAACTAAAAAAAACGACGCATGAGCCATGTGCACAGGCCTCTATTCCTAAAAAACAGATGATCAAAATGTCTGAAGACCTTATTATCTTGATCAGGGGTACCCATCCCTCTCCAGATAAGAGGCCTAGGCAAGACACTGATTATGAATCTTTAGATCAGGTTTCTATTTCTTCTGATTCCTCTTCTGATCAGGAATTATCTATACCTCCCTATGAGGATTCTGATGCAGAGGCGTGTATACCATCTGCATCACCTCCCGAGGATTATTCATTTGAAGAAACCTTGCATACTTTGAGGGAGCATTTTCACTGGGAGAGTCAAGATTTCTCAGAATCAAAAAAGAGGCTCAGGGATTTCCTTCTTCTCCCTCAGCACAGGCCTTTAGCCATACCCCCTGTTTTAGACATTGTGGATGATGTGTTTTCGGAGTCAAGCTTGACCCCTGACTCCTTACCTCCGGCTCCCAGCAAGCCTGACAGACATTATAGGGTCCCTGACTCACACAAATTTTTATTTAAAAACCCTGATGCTGATCCTGAAACTATTCCACAGGGTCCAAAGGGAGTTAAGGCCTCAACAGCAAAAAATCCTACCCCCTCTGACAGAGATTCAAGGGCACTAGATAGATGGGGAAAAAAAGGTTTATACAACTGCAACCTTCGCAATTAGGGCCTTAAACTGCCAGTTTCATATGCTCAAGTATCAACGACATGTTATGAGATCGCTGAAACAGAAAATTATGTTGATTTCTGAATGTGCAGAAAATAAAGAATTGCAGGAATTATTGCATGCAGCTGAACTGGTTGGAAAGCATACTTTGCAATGTGGTTTTGATTCCTTAGAGGCCTCCTGCAGTTACTGGATCTGTGATTAGGAGGCATGCCTGGATAAAGGAACAAAATTTGCCTGATGTTAAAGATAAATTACTAGATGCACCTTTACAGCATGATACTCTGTTTGGTATTAAGGCAGAAGAGGTTTTAAAGAAAATGGAAGACAAAGCTAAGTCTATGCAAACTGTAAAAGACTTCTTACAAGTGCAGCCACCAAGATTCGGTAGACACTGACGTATAAAAAAATTGGTCCTTTACAGTGTCAGACAGAGCTCAAAGGGGCAAATCCATATGCCCTAAGGGTTCCAGATAGCAGACACAAGATTCATACAGGTCAAAGCAATGGGGTGCTTCTACCTCCAAATCTGGAGGAGATAAAGCGCAAACCTACAGAAAACAGTCCCAATGACTTCCCTCTGCCTTCACCAAGCACTTATCTTTTGGTAGAACCCTTAGGGGGAAAATTAGCACTTTTTGCTCAAAATTGGCAGTTAATAACCCAGGACAAGTGGGGTGCTAAACATAGTATCACAGGGATACAGATTCCATTTCCATACTCATGTCAATGGCAAACGGTTGGCCAGATCTGCCAATAAATCAATTGGCAGAGGCACAGAAACAGGTTACATTCCTCATGGATATGGGGGCCATTCAGCCAGTACCAGAACAGGGAAAAGGACAAGGTTTTTACTCAAGATTGTTCTTGGTACCCAGAAAGGACAAGGCCTGGTGGCCAATACTGGATTTATCGATTTTGAACACATACCTGGACATTCCACAATTCAAAATGCTGACTTTGCAGCAGATTCTGCCCATGCTGGGCAAGAATGCTTGGCTGGTGACATTAGACCTAAAAGAGGCATACCTGCATGTCCCAATAAGGCAATCATGCAGAAGATACCTCAGATTCAAAGCTGGCTTAATGCATTAACAATTCTCTGCACTAGCCTTTAGCTTATCTACTGCACCCAGGGTCTTTACAAAGTGCCTGGCACCAGTAATTGCATTTTGCAGACAAAGAAGTATACAAATATATCCTTACTTGGATGACTGTCTCATTCAAGCAGAGAACAAGGACATTCTTCTTCAACACCTGGCGTTTTTGAAAAGGCTTCTAACATGTCTAGGGTACACAATAAACGAAAAGAAATCACAACTGGTACCCTCTCAAAAGATAACATTCCTGGGTGCAAGCTTGAATATAACTGCCCAGATGGCTTACTTCATGCCAGACAAGCAAAGGCAACTGACTACTTACTTCAAACTGATGGCAACAAAAACCCAGTTATCTGCAACACAAATTCTGCAGGCTTTGGAATTCATGGCATCCTGCATCCTACTGATTCCATATGTAAGACTGCATATGAGGAAACTTCAATGGTACCTAAAAAGTTTATGGAGTCAACATTGTCACAGTCTGGAAGCAATGATTCCTCTCATTCTCTGCCTACAACAGGAGTTTCTATGGTGGGCAAAGGCATGTCACCAAAACATGGGACGGGCCTTCACTCTACCCCCTACCAGCCAATCCTTAACAACAGATGCATCAGATTATGCCTGGGGGGCCCACATGGCAGGAAGATGCATTCAGAGCATATGGACCCCAAAACAAATGCATCTACATATCAACCAGAAAGAGATGCTAGCTGTTCAAAATGCCCTGACAGCCTTCAAGGACTTACTTCATCCAAGACAACTACTGATAAAGACGGACAACACCACAGTCATGTGGTATATAAACAAGCAGGGGGGCACGCACTCATACCCCCTTTTCAGATTAGCCATGGCACTGTGGGACACAGCTTTGACTTACCAATTACATCTTCAAGCTCAATTCTTGCCAGGAAAACAAAATATTCTGGCAGACGATTTAAGCAGAAACCTTATGGATCCTCATGAGTGGAAACTAGATCCACAAGTCTTCAGCATGATAACAAAGAAATGGGGGAGCCCAGACATAGATCTATTTACCTCTCCTCAAAATTATCAATTGAAAAGATTCTGCACAAGGACTTATCACAGACAAGTGTGGAAAGTGGACGCCCAATCCTTCAGTTGGAAAAACCTATCAGTTTACGCCTTTCCTCCTCTGCCTCTTCTTCCCAAGGTCCTCCTAAAAGTCAGACAAGAGAAACCAAAGATGATACTAATTGCCCCGGACTGGCCCCGCCAATACTGGTACCCAATCCTAAGGAACTTGTCTCAATACCCAGCTTGGACCTTACCTCAAAGACCTCAACTACTGTCCCAGCAAAACAATCAGATCCTGCACAATCAACTCCAGACACTGAACCTGGCAGCATGGCTGATCATGTAGTTATACAAACAACACCTCTCAGTAAAGCTGTGATGGATGTCATTTTGGAAGCCAGAAGGCCTACTACTAGAAAATCTTATGCTAATAAATGGAAGAGATTCTGTGCTTGAAATCAAGCACAAGGAACTGATACAACAGAACCAAATATTCCTCAGATATTACAATACTTGACTGAGATGCTTGACAAAGGCCTATCTTTCTCATCAATTAAAATCCATGCCTCTGCCATTTCAGCTCATTACAATACAGAGCCACCAATCTTTTCTCATCCTTTACTAAAGCAGTATCTTAGCGGAGCCAAAAATTTAAGGCCTCCTAGAACATCACCAATACCTGCATGGGACCTTAATTATGTGTTGGAAAAGTTCACCTTGCCTCCATTTGAACCAGCTGCTACTGCTGATATAAAGTTCTTATCATGGAAAACAGCTCTGCTACTAGCAATTACTTCAGCAAGAAGAGTTTCAGAGCTACAGGCCCTCATGGCTGTGGAGCCTTTTATCATATTTCCCCAGACAGGGTGTCTCTGAGGACAAATCCAACATTTATGCCTAAGGTGGTTTCCAGTGTGGCTCTTAACCAAACTATTCATCTGCCAACATTTTATCCAAATCCACAGAACAAGGGGGAGAGAATTCTGCATTCCTTGGACATACACAGACAGCTAAGATTCTACTTGAGCAGGACTAATGCTCTAAGAA